>NW_007727220.1:417404-423307 GCF_000696425.1 Galeopterus variegatus
TATGCCTCTCCCTGGGGGGCAGTGACTTACGGACAGGAGGGAATGAAGCCAGATAATGCTCCCAGCGGCCCCACCCGGAACAGCTTGGGACTGCCTGGGGAAGGGAGCCCAATGCTGATCCGGATGGGCTGGACCGGTATTGAAGTATTTACCCATGTCTTTTTCTACTCCTTCTACCTTCAGTGTCTTTTCTAATATGAGTTGCCAAGCACATCTGGAAAGCTGAGTTCCCGGCCCCCCCAACCCCCAACAGCAGGAGGAGTGTAACCCAGGGAGGCCACCCCTCTGACATATGTGTTGGGGGGGAGGGGTAGAGCCTTGCCCATAGGAATCCTGTGGCGGTGGATTGTTGACTGATGTGGGGATTGCTGTGCCTCTTGGGCTGGGGGGAGGGGGAGAGCTGGGCAGGTAGTGGTGGGGCCTGTAGAGCTTCTAGGCTGAACTTGGGGCTGTCCTCCAGGGACCCTGGATGGAGGAATGGAGCTGGGTCACCCAAATCCAAGACCCTTCTGGATCTAGCATTTATTTCTTCCTGGCTTTGCTTCTCTTCCTTTTCCATCTGCTAGTGTCTGGACTCCCTGGGCCTTCAAGCAGACATTTTCAGGAGCACAGGCCATGTGGCCAGTCTGTAGCCCTGGCTCAAGGAGGGAGTGTATGCTCAGTGGAGCAGGGTTGTTGGAGTGGTTTGAAAAAAAGCAGATGGGCCAGCCTCAGGCCGGCCTCCAGAGACAGAGCTGTGTGGTGAGATTGCTAGTTTAGCAGGCTCTTAACACCAAAGTGGGGGGGAGGCTGATATTTGGGGGCTGAACTGAGTCCTTTGGCCCAGAGTTGTTCCAAGGAGTAGGTTGCCCTGCCTGCAGATGAACCCTTGGTCATCTACAGTTGAGTTTATTGTGAAAATCTCCAGGACCCACAGGGCAGGCAAGAAACGTGGAAGTCTGGAAGGAGGCTCCCCACCTGCCTACTTGCCCGTGGGGTCAGAGCTCCCAGGTTGGTCAGTTTTCCTTTGGCTCCTGGCTCCTGCAGACCAGATTTGGGGTGTTGCAGAGTGCTTGTTGCCCAGCTTCTCTGGCTGTTTGACTCCAGTGCTGGTGTGTGCCCAGAGTTTCTCCCTGCAGTGTTTTTCTGCCAGTTGTTGGGACTTGCAGATTAGTCACTGAGCTTTTACGAGCGATTCCTGAAAAGAAGAATTCTCCCTCTGGTTGCTGGCTCTGAGTACAGGAAGAAGCAGCCTGAGGGAGCCAGGCCTTTAATTAAAACAAAACTGAAATGATTGCTGCAATTGCTGGAAGGAGAAGAGGAGGCGCAGGTGGGGCAGAGGCCATGCGTCCTCTTCTGTGTGGTACCTGCTATGGGGACAGGTAGGCACGATACCATCCTTGCTTCCTTGTCTTGGCCAGCAGCCCAGCCTTCTCCACAAGTTGCAGTCCTGGATTAATCCTCACGTAGTATTTTCTTTCCATAGATCAGATTTCTCATTTTGTTAATAAGCACAGTCTCCGATCCACTAGAAGTCAGCTGTTGTGGACGCGGAGCAACAGGGTTTTGCATTATTGAGCTGATAGGCCTGCTGCCTTCCTAGTCCTTATTGTCTGCCAGGGTCAGACCTGGGGGTGGAGGGGTAAAGCGGGTAGTGCCTTTTAATCAGCAGTTAGCCCCTGGAGAAGGGCTGGCTGGGAAGTTCTGGAGAATCGGAGTGAGGGAGCAATAAAGTTCAGTTGACCCAGGGGACTTGTGGCTCTGCCCTCTTTGCTTGGCTTGTTGGCCTGGAGCAGTCAGCCCCACCCCATACCTTGTCTTACCCACTGGGGCTGAGGGCCACCGCCCCCAGGAACTGGTCACTAGGAGGGTTGGGGCTCTTAATTCTGGACTGCTCCAGCCAGCCTGGGGGAGGTAGCTTTCACCATCTGGAAGAACGAACAAGTCAGGTTCCTCCCCTCCAGGCTCTTTAGAGCCTGGCTGAGGAAGGACCCCCCTGTAGGGCAGTGAGAGGGGAGCTGCAGTTGGTCATGAAGTGTGGAGTGTGACACTGGCTCTGCCTTGTACTTTCAGTGTGACCTTGGACAGTGACTGACTCTGTGCCTTAGTGTCCCCATTTCTAAAATGGGAACAGACCTTAAGTTTACTTTCATGTATCGCTGTCCTCCAGAGCTCAGCCTGGGCAAGACAGGCAAACAAATGATTGTAAGATGGGGTGATAAGGGCTGGCACTTTGATAAGTGGAGCACAGAGGGCGCAGCAGTGGTGTGGGAGACATGGTGGGAGGGACTGGCCCTGGGCTGGAGGAGAGAACTGGATGCCATGCTGATCTGGGGCTGGCCTTGTAGGTGAGGCGTTTTAACCAGGGAGGGACTGCTCTGGTTTTAGAAAGGAGGTGGCTGGGGAGATGGTCAGGTCAGGAGAGCAGCAAGAACATTTGTGGTCTCGCAGATGCTGTGTGATGAGAAGCCAGCCCCGGAGCACCCACTGCCTGCCAGGCACATGTGAGGCTCTGTTTCAAGCTTTTTATTCATTCAGCAACATTTTTGGAACACAAACTTAGTGCTTGGCCCCTGTGGCTAAACTAAATCGTGCTGGCCTCTGGCCTCTGCCCTCTGGTATTCACAGACTTGCCAACCCCTGGTTGGCCTTTGAGGCAGGCAGGGTTATAGAGGTACTTGTGGGTTTTCCCAGAATCCTTCTAGTTCAGCACACAGCATAGTCTACTTTTACAGACGAGTAAACGGAACTCTATTTGGTGGTTAAATAACTTGCCGGGGCTGGAGGGTAAATGCCTTTGACTCTAGAGCCTGTGAGGGCCCGTATGGAGTGGTGTGTGGAGAGATTTGGGGTTCCACCAGGGAGGGGTTGGGGCAGAGTCCTCATTCCCAAGATAAGTCTTGGCTCTGGGTTAGGGGCTTCCAAACAAGCCCATCCAGTTTGACTCTGCCTGGCACCACCAGGGTTTGCTTCCTGCTGGGAGTGGCCTTGCCCTAAGGGTTAGGGACCTGGGTTGGGGGAGGGCTCTGAGGAGGAGCTGGGCCCCTAGGGACTGCAGGCTTGCCTTGAGCCCAGTGTTAGCCAGGAGTGGCAAAGCAAGAAAAGCAGGTGGGGGCGGAGGTTGTGTGTGGGCCCCCTGTGAGGTTGATAAGGAAGGGAAAGCAGGAGGTAGTTCCAGGCCCCGCCACAGTCCAGGAGGGAAGGGCCAGGACTGCCTGGGAGGGGCATGGCTATATTGAGTGGGGAGAGAGACCCAAAGAAACTGCCTGGGATGCTGGGGTCTGGGGAGCCCCTCCTGAATGTTCGATTTCCATGCTTTTTATGGTAATGTTAGTGGGTAGGATAGGAGTGTGGCCTCGAGATTAGAACAGAAGGACTTGCAGGTCAGCCAGCTGCCTCTAGGCCAAAGAGCCTTGTTGCCTCTTGTGAGATGGGTAGCACATGCTAGGCACTTGTTTCCCATTTGAGGTTGATCCATCTCTGAATACACATGGTGTGCGGGTGAGGAGGGAGAGTGTGGGGTATGGAAAGGCAGATGGCCCAGCCTCCTGAGGCTGCCCCACTAGGGCACCCCATCCACTCCATAGGAATTCCCAGGGTGACTAAGGAAAGGGCTTGGCCATGGTGCTTCCGGGTGGGAGATGGGCTGTTATGGAGGATGGATGGGTTGGGTTGTTGGTTGTGGCATGGGCGTGGCTGCTGTGCAGACTTGTCCCATGCGGTTTTGGGCTGCTCCCCGTGGCCTCGGGCTTCATTCTGGTAGCACCTGTGGGTGGGTGGGAACTCTCTGGCAAGTGTGGGGCGGGGCTGCTTCTATTACTTCACTGGGGTCTGAGCCCTGTTGCCTCTTTTCATCCGCCTGGTTGCAGGCCCTTTAAAGGGGAGGACCTGCCCCGTGGCCTTTGCAGCTCCCTCACCCCAGCTGCCTTGGAAGATGGTAAGCCCTTGGTGAGTTCTTGTTCATAAGGGGAATGAGGAAGAGACCTTGGTGGCCTGTCCTTGTGTGGACACAGTTGGGCTTTTCTGGGTGATGAGCACAGGCCGTGCATTCGTTCACCTGGTTCGTGCTGCCTGGCAGAAGCCTTACCTGCTGGTGCCTGGTTATCACTTTGGGTTGTACATCAGGGTCACTTGGGAGCCCACCCGTAACTGGGGTGGGCCCAGGCACCTGCGTTTCCTAAAAGCTTTTGAAGTGAATCTGGTGTGCAGCTGTAGCAGGTGATCCATCTTTGTTGCTAATAGAATCAAGTGAGTGTGGAGGCAGATAGGCCAGCGCTATTACTTGGGGTGGTCACGAGCTGCTTTACTCTGAGGGCCCAGTGGGATCAGCCTTTACCAAATGAATGAATGGACAGGTTGGGCTGATTGTTAGTAACTAGGGTCTCAGAGGAGCACTAGGTACACGGGAAGCAGGGGAAGGAACCTGGCCTGTGTGCACCGAGGGGCATCTCCTAGGAGGTCCTCTGGAGAGCTGCCTGCTGCCCTTAGCCGGGATTCCCTTTCCTGCTGGCCCTATAGCCTGGGCCTCCAGAGTCTGTCTGGCCTGGTTTCTTGGCTGCATTCTTGAGCTCCCATTGGCTTCTGTGTAGCCTGGCAGGGCCTGACATAGTGATGTTTGGGTTTCTGTGGCTCCCTGACAAGCCCACTGTGGTTGCAGCTCAGGTGTGACTGGACAGCTGGGGGCCCGTGGGACAGCTGCCTCTTTTTCTCTTTGACCTCAACATCTCTGGGAGAGAAGAGATCGGTCCCTGAGGTTGGTTATCTGGGCAAGGTGTGTGAGGCCACTAATAGGGGGCAGAGGAGGAAGAAAGGGAGGGGTACTGTGAAGGGGCAGGGCAGGCAGAACTTCAGGAAAGGCTGGCTCAACGTGGCCCCCTTTGCTGAGACAGAACAATGGGCTGTCCTGGGGTTTAGTTTGTATTTGTGGGAGACAGGACATGACAGCCCCTGCCCGTGAGGGACAGCTTACCATGTGAGAGGACTGGTAAGGCCCTTGGGTGTGGTGTGGTCCTGGTCCATGTCCTAGGTAGGAAGTCCTGTCATCTAGAAATGGAAGAGCAGCTGGATGGGGGCAGTGGAGGAGATGGGACAGGGGCTGAGGTGGAAAGGGGTAGTGTGGGCACGCAGGCAGGGTGGCCCTCCTCTCAGATCCTTTTTGGCTGTGCACATCTTGGTAGATGGGCACGGGGGTCCTGTCCTGGGAACGAGTGGTCTTGGGGTGGATTCCTGCTTCAGCTCTTTTGCCTTCATCCCAGCCCTCCTCAGGACCTCATGGGCCTTCCCTTTTGTGGAAGGTGGCTGGGCTGATGGTTTCTGTCGGGCAGGTGCTGTGGGAACTTTGCTTGAGAACTGGGAGGAGGATGTTTCCCGAAGAGTTGCTGACAGGATCCAGGAAGGTAGTGGTGGAAGAGGGGTGGCACTCACTTTGGACTCTTAAAATGCTCAGCCTGTGGTAGGCATTTTATACCTGAATTTGTTCCTCAGAACATACCTTTGTGGTCAATCATTTTATCAGTCCCCACTGTACAAGTGGCTCAGAGAAGCTAAGTCATTAGTCTAGAGTCACACAGTTAGAAAGTGGGTAGAAGAGTGAGACATGGAAGGCTTGAACATGCTTGTGAGGGCTCCTTACTCTGAACAATGCTTGGGCCAGAGTACAGCAGAAGTTTTCATTTTGAGTGGGGTGGTGGATGGCTGCCCTGGGCAAAGCCAGGCAGTCCAGCTCTTGGAGCTGGAGGATGGTCCCTTGCAGGTCCCCCCACACCCCCATGGACCAGGAGGCAGAGAAGATCTTCTGGGCCATCCTTATTCTTCCAGTCCCAGCTCCTTCCCTTCTGGCATGTTGGAATCTCCCCCCCCCCCCCCCCCCCCGTGGAAACTTGAGCCTTTGCTGAACACCTTGAGGAGAGGCATGTGGGAGGTGG
>NW_007727220.1:424252-448862 GCF_000696425.1 Galeopterus variegatus
GATGTACGGTACAGCAGAATTTGAGTTTTCAAGGGAAAATTAGTATTTTGGAAAACTTGTGTCCATCACTATGAGCCTGGCAGTTACCTAGCACTTGGACATCTCAGGTGGAAACTTGAGCCTTTGCTGAACACCTTGAGGAGAGGCATGTGGGAGGTGGTCTTAGTGGCCCAGGGAATTCAGAGCTGAGTGCCTTTCCTTCTCTCAGTGTGCTTTCAGTGTGGGCAGGTGAGAGAGGTGCTCAGGCATTGCTTGTGGCGGTGTGGGATGCAGGAGGGGTGGCCTCTCTCTTGGTAGATGGGCCCTGGGGGTGCAGACCATCCTGGCAAGGAGGGAGAGGGACCTAGCTACAGCCTTTTGAGGTGCCACGAGGTGGTCAGGCACTGGGTTTGGGGTTGTTTTTGGTGAAGCTGAGCTCCAGAAGACCAGGTGTGAGCCCGGCGCAGCCCCTTGCATGCTGAGGGGAGAGGATTGTTTCCAAAGTCCCACATTCCATGCATGTGTTGACACTGATAAGGTCAGCAGGGCTAGCTTAGCAGCTTTGGGCAGGAGGGGACTTTGACTTCATGCCCCCAGCAGGCAGCATGCACATCCTGCTTCCTGCTAGCGCCCCTCCCCCTCTGACCACCGCTGCCTCCAGGTGTGCATGACCTAGACTGGGTCCCACGGCCTGCACAGGCAGGGCAGCTCTGAGTTAGCAGGCCACCGGAGGGCCATTAATAGTTTCTGCTGGCCCTGCCTCTTAGATAATTTGTGAATGCCATTTGAAATGGCACTGCCTTTTATCTGTTTGAAATTTGTTACTCTGAGGTTTGGCAGAAGGCTCCTTGCCCAGGATTTTGGCGTTTGGTGAACAACCGTGGTTTCCTTGAAAGAGGACTCCGGTGTCAAGCCTGTTCCCTCCACGGCCAGTTCTTATCCTCTCTGGGCCTCCTTTTTCTTGCCTGTAAAATAGGTTGTTAGAAATATTTGAGACGGGGCCGGCCCGTGGCTCACTTGGGAGACTGTGGTGCTGATAACACCAAGGCCAAGGGTTTGGATCCCTATATATGGATGGCCGGTCAGCTCACTTGGGAGAGCGTGGTGCTGACAACACCAACTCAAGGTTAAGATCTCCTTACTGGTCATCTTTTAGAAAAAAAAAAAAAAAGAAAGAAATATTTGAGACAGTGCATTTGAGCTTTTCTAAAAGAGGTGTTTGTAGACCCTCTCGGGTCCCCAAGACCCAGTGTTGACATTGACACTTGCACCAATGGTGGGTGGTATAGCCCATGTCCACCCTGCCCCTGAGTGATGTTCTCACCATCAACTGGAGCTTAGGGCCAAGACTGCCAGTCTTACACATGCCTGGGGAGGCAGTACAGGTGACTTAAGTATTAGTTCTTAGACTCCTTAATGCATGTCTTTTTGATATTCTGTGCGATGAAACGGGAAGGACACAAGAGGCTCTTCTTTTTTTTTTTTTTCTTTCCTTTTTGTCTTTCTTCGTGACCAGTAACAGGATCGCAACCCTTGGTGTTGCGTCTGTACTGCGACTGGCAACGGGATTGCAACCCTCGGTGTCGCGCCCGCACTGCGCTCAACCAGTGAGTGGACCGGTCTGTATACGGGATCCGAACCCTCGGCAGGAGCGCCGCCGTGCTCCCAAGCGCCGCACTCCACCAAATGCGCCACCGGGCCGGCCCACACAAGAGGCTCTTCTGCCTTGCACACTGCCAGTGTGTTCAAGGAGAAGCACTTCATGATTGCTTAAGCAAGAAGCTGAGCTACTTGCTTTTTCTCATGGAACATTATTTATACCTGAAAGAATGACTGACAGCCAAACATGTGCTTATTCAGACTTGAAGAATTTGTGAGACATTTTGTAAAAAAGGAACAAAGTGAGCCTGCTCCTTTAAGGAAAACTGGCTATTTGTTACCAATGATAAATTTGAGTTTTCAAGGGAAAATTAGTATTTTGGAAAACTTGTGTCCATCACTATGAGCCTGGCAGTTACCTAGCACTTGGACATCTCAGAGAAGATTAGTAGTGGTATTAACTCATGGGATTATACAGTGAAATATCAATGAGGAGTAGCCACAATTATCTGAAAAGGTTATTAAAATAGTCCTTTGTTCTTTCTGCATAAGACCAGATTTCTTTATAGACTTCAATCAAAACCACATATTCTAACAGACTGAATGCAAAAGCAGATATGAGAACCCAGCTACTTCTATTAAACCAGACATTAAAGAGATTTACAAAAATGTAAAACAATGTCATCCTTACTAAGTTTTCTTTTAGAATAGTGATCCCCCCGCACGTAAAAATGTTTATGATTATATGAAACAGATTCATTATTGAGGTTTTTTGGGGGGAGGGGGTGGGCTGGTCTGGGGATCCAGACCCTTGACCTTGGTGTTATACCACCATGCTCTAACCAAATAAGCTAACCAGCCAGCCCTATGATTGAGATTTTAAATCAACTAAATATTTTTTTAAATTATCAAGTTTTTTTTAATACACAAAATACAGAAACAGAAGCCATATAAGCAAAAGCTCTTTGGGAGTCTGAACCTCTGACTTTGGTGTTGTCAATACCAAGCTCTAACCAAATGAGCTAACTTTTAAGAATGTAAGCAACACAGCTTTGGAATGGTGATGAGGGAGGGCGCTGGGCATTCCCCTCTTCACTTTACCATCTTATCTTTCACGGATTATTTCATCCCCTCTTCTCAGCATTGGCTCTTCCTGACTGGCATTTGCTCACCTTACAAACACTTATGAGGACCTGCTGCATGCCCAGTGCTGTGGCTGGCTGTGACACAGGATCTCTAATTTTGGGTGCTAGTCGGTGAGGGTGGGCAGGAGGGGGAGGTGTGTAGACTAGCAGCTCGCCCGCTAGTGCTGACACTGGTTGAGAAAAGGGGGAGAAAGGCAGGACCATTTTCATAGAGGAAGGGACCACCTGGGAACAGCCCTCTCAGCAGAGAGCGCAGTCTGCTGTGACTGGAAGGGGCCAGTGGGCTTGGTGTCCCCTCTCAGAAGGGCTCTGTATTCCAGACCTGAGCATGGGCTTTTTATCCCAGGCATCTGGAATCCATTGAAATCTTTAAGCAGGGGATTGGCTTGATGAGATGGGTGTTTGGGAGATAACTCAGGGTTGATTGGACTCAAAATCAGAAGGGGCAGAGACTGGGCAAGGGCTTGACTGAAGGGGCTGCAGAGGGGAATTGTGTTCTAGACTATGTTATTTTCATTTGGAGTGGCTCTAACTCTGCCCTTCTTCCTCCTCTAGTCCTTGGGAGGGTTCCTAGGATTACTCCTGGGCAACTCCTGTTGGGTTAGGCATACCTGCTCCAGGGTGGCTTCTGTTGCTTTGTATTTATTGGGACAGGGTGATATTTTCTGGGTTATTCTCTGTGGGATCAACCCTCATTCGTGAATTGTTGACGTAGTTGACAAACTGTGTGGCCCTGCTGCGTTTTCCAGGGCTCTGTGGATCAGGTGACCTCTCAGGTGGTGTGAGGGAGGTGCTCAGTGTGTGTCTCTCTGCTTTAGCCTCTTGGCTCCTCCCTGGATCAGGAAGGTCTCATGACCCTCTCCCCCTTTGTTTTGGGACTTGTGCACAAAGCAAGCTCAGCTTCCTTAGTAGACTTTGAGATTGATCTCTAAGAAGTTATTTACAAGGTATTAACCACAGGGTGTAAATTATACGGATACACACAAGTACACACATCTTAAAGAATATGGGGATAAATAGTGGAAAACCCACTGCTACATTAATAAGTGGAACACCTTTGCTCCCCCATGGCCATGTAAGAAACAGCCTCCCCTAGCCCCATAAACGCTCATATGTGCTTCTCCCTGAATCTTCTCCACCTCCCTCAAGCAGTCACCACTTTTCTGAATTGTGGGTTGACTATTCCCTAATTATTCTTTGTCAGTTTCCCACATTTGTCTGGATCCTTAAACAGCCAGTAGCTTGTTTTGGCCAGGCTTGCTGTTTGTGTACATGGAGCCGGGTGCTATGCACTCTTTTGAGACAACGCAGTGTATGTAGCTGCAGTTGCTGCATTCCTGTCCCCCACTCCAGGTGTTCCAAGGTGGCGCTGTTCCACACATCGTCACCTGTCTTACCGACAGTGAACATTTGGATGGTTTTTGTTTTTGCTGCCTCCTAAGTAGCCCACTTTTCACCCCTGAGCTTTGTTTCTTCAGGCAGAGAAGTGTTTGTTTATTTTGATTTCTCTTTAAACCCAGGTCCTTGTTGCCAAACAATCCCTCAGCACCACTGAGACTCAATTTTAAAAATACAGTGAAGATCCCTGTACCCACCAGCCGCCAAAAAAAAAAAAGTACAGTGAAACTTTATGCACATTCCCCCCTGCCCCCAAATCTGAGTGTATCCCTCTGGTTGTTTCTGAGCTCTTGGCTGCTCCTCTGTTAGACCGTTTCAAGTTAGCTGCTGGACAGGTGAGACCTTTTCTCTGTAAAGTGCCACACCTGGAGGCTTTTCAGGCACAGGGCCATAGGTTGTAATATTTTCCATAGCAGTTCCCTACTTTTATCCCTAAAAGTCACTTTTTAAAACTCCATCGAGGGCCAGCCCGTGGCTCATTTGGGAGAGTTTGGTGCTGATAACACCAAGGCCACGGGTTCGGATCCCTATATAGGGATGGCCGGTTGGCTGACTTGGGAGAGTGTGGTGCTGACAACACCAAGTCAAGAGTTAAGGTCCCCTTACCGGTCATCTTTTAAAAGAAAAAAAAAAATTTGAATATGTAGTGTATATGATATTAAATTATGAATTGGTGGGATTTATGTAATGCCGTACTAACATCTGAAGATACTGGTACTTGATATCCTTTTAAGGAGAATTTGCCTCCAAATTTGAAGCTGGAAAGTCACTGGAATAATGGTTTTAAAAAGAATCAATACATGGCTTTTTATAGTTTTGGTATGTATCTTAAGAATTGTGTACAAATTGAAATATCTGTGTACTTATCCTCAACACAACCAATAAAATCTCAATTATGAAAGGGGAAAAAAAAAAAAACTCCATCGAGGGCCAGCCCATGGCTCACTTGGGAGAGCGTGATGCTGACAACACCAAGTCAAGGGTTAAGATCCCCTTACCGGTCATCTTTAAAAAAAACAAAACAACAACAACATAAAAACTACAGCGGATGCCCCAGTGTGTCTCTAACTTGTTTTCTTTGTTTCTTGTTTTGTTTTGTTTTCCTATTTGGAGTAAAATAACCTGATCCTTGAACTTTGACTCTAGCTACTGAGCCATTTGTTTGAGGCCCTGGAGATTTGGGGGGTTGATTACATACACAGGAGCAAGTAGGTTTTCTTCTCCTGCTGGCCTCTAATCCCTGAGAGCTTCATCCATTTTCTTCTTGGCTTCTTCCCTTTGATATGCCCAGCTGGCTGCCACTGGGACCTGCTTGAGGCCCTTGCTGGGAGCTCTTTGGTGTCCTGTTTGAACCTCCCCACCCTGCTCCAAATTTCCTGTTCTTTCCTGGTCTTGCCTTTCAGGATTTGAAGAACCTCAGCTCTCTTCTTTGGAAGTGTCAGATCTTAGGATGATTAAAAGAAAAACATTATCAGATTGTTTTTATCTTTAGATAGCAGATATGAGTCTGCTCCTAATAAGAGATTTTTTTTTTTTTAAAGATGACCGGTAAGGGGATCTTAACCCTTAGCTTGGTGTTGTCAGCATCACGCTCAGCCAGTGAGCTAAACAGCCATCCCTATATAGGATCCGAACCCGCAGCCTTGGTGTTATCAGCACCGCACTCTCCCGAGTGAGCCATAGGCCGGCCCCTAATAAGAGATTTTAAAGTACTCTCAGTTTCCTGTGGGTTCCTGCCTGGTCTGTGTGAGTTCCCTCTTTCCAGATGGGCCTTCCATCCTGAACTCTGCCACTTTGCCAGTTGTCCTGCCAATATTCTGCTTCCTATGTTGTAATTGTTATTATTAGTTGGGGGTTCAGGTGATGTCACTGCCAGGACTGAGTCTATTTGCCAATCAGGACTGAGTCTGATCTCTGCTTCCCATCCTGAAGATTTCTTTGCACTGTATCAAATAGAAGTATATCCTATGTAAGAAGTGTGTACAGCTGTAAGAATTTGTCACAGTGAACATGCTTGTGTAACCAGTGTCCAGAACAAGATTCACAACCCTGGAAGCCCCTTGTGTGTCCCTTTAGTCATTCTCAAACCCCAGCCCCCCAGCACCATGTACTAGTGCCGCCTGCTTTTGAATTTATGTAAATGAGACCATCCTCCATAGTCTCTTTGGTTCAGGCTTCTTTGCTCAACAATACGTTTGAGAGATTCATCTGTGTTGCGTGTAAGTCAAACCGTATGATTTTCAACAAATCAACCTTTTTTGACCTTTAAAAGTCGAATTCATATGGTTCAGCCTACACATTCCATCCTGCTCACTGCCAGGTTGTAGTTCCGTATACCTTCAGCTGTCTCTTCTGTCCGTGGGCACAGGAGTTGTTTCTGGTGTTGAGCTCCCGTGAGCAGGGCTGCCATGAGCAGGGCTGCCGTGAGCATGTCTGCCTGTGTTTTAGTGAACATACGTATAAATTCCTGGTGGTGTATACCCTGGAGTGAGTTTTCAGGGCCACCGCTTAAGAATATACCATCTGAGCTTTCTCTAAAATGCATTAGACTTCCAGTTGCCCTGCAGCCTGGCCAACATTTGGTCTCACCTGTCTTTCCTGATTGGTGTTTGAAGTTCTTATTCTTTCAGGAACAAAATAGCCCCTTTCTCTTTCGTCCCTGGGAAATGTTCTTTTAGTCTTTGTTCGACTAATATCCTGTCATTACTGTCTGGCATTGAATTTTGGTGTTTTTGTTTTCAGTGATTTCCCTTGAGCATGCTGTCTTGGTCTTGTCCCCACCAGGGGGTCAGGCTGTGTGGTGGGGCATGGCATGGGCCGGCCCTGAAGTTCTTATTCTTTCAGGAACAAAATAGCCCCTTTCTCTTTCGTCCCTGGGAAATGTTCTTTTAGTCTTTGTTCGACTAATATCCTGTCATTACTGTCTGGCATTGAATTTTGGTGTTTTTGTTTTCAGTGATTTCCCTTGAGCATGCTGTCTTGGTCTTGTCCCCACTAGGGGGTCAGGCTGTGTGGTGGGGCATGGCAGCAGCAGTTCCTTAATATCGGCTTGCCTGTTACCTTTCACCAGCGTAGGACAGCAGTGTGATGAAGGGTTGTCAGCCGCCCTCTCTTGGGAAGGACTCCTCTACCTTGATAGGTGATTATTCCTGCTTTTTGGTCATTGAAATGTTTTCTTTTATGAAGTGATGATGGAAGATGATGGGATTCTTATTTTGTTCATAATTCTTTTAGAGTCCTTACTTGGCATAAGAAATTGTTAGCAACCAGGGTTGGTTTTGAAATTGTGAAGTTGGAGAATACCTCTCCCAGATCCCGAGCCCTGGGTTGGGCAGCTGCAGTTCTCGTGACTCAGCTGTGACATGCACCTCCCTTTGGGGCTCAGTTATCTCGTTTGAAGGGTGTCCTGAGGCAGGTGAGATGATCATGATAGCCCCTTCCAGCTGGGTGGCCCAGGCTTCCTGGTGCCTTTTTAGCTGCTGTGTGTGGAATTTCCGCCTGTTTTCTACTGCACCGTTGCTGCCTGTACTTCCTACCTTCCTTGCAGAGCCCAGTTCTCTGCCTGCCCCCAATACCTGCTTCTCTGGATAGGGTTCCTCGTCCATGACCCCACTCCTCTGTGACCACCAGCCTGGCTCCAAGGTGCCTGTAGTATGAGGCCCGTCTCACATTCCAGGTCCACAATTTATATTCACCACCCACTGGGCTTGTTTACTTGGGAAGTGTATCTTCCTTTTTGGGACTTTCTCCTTCCAACTTCATGCCCATCAATTGAGCGTTTACTGCTTGCAGGGCATTAGGCTTACCAGGCAGTGGAAAACTTACCAGGGGTACTTCAGAAAGTTAGTAGAAAAATAGAATTGAGAGATAATACAAAATTTTCCATGAACTTTTTGAAGTCTGTGTGTATAATTTGAAAGAATGTGCATTTGAGTCCCCCAGGGCTAAAATGCAGGCCCTGGTGGTTAGGTCTGGGGTAGGGCCTGAGCATCTGCATTTCCAGATTCTGGTGAAATTTCTGCTTGTCCATGGGCCATGCCTCACAGCATAAAGAGCAGAGAATGGGGCTAGAGAGTACTGTAGGAGCCAGCACACTGGATGTGAGTGGCTGCTAAATCCTCACTCTGTCCTTCCCTAGTAGGGGTGGCGAGCTCCCCCTGCTCTGCTGTCCTGTCAGCCTCTCATGGGCTACTGCTGTTGCTGCCAGTGAGGCTTTTACCCACAGCTCAGGCCCCTTCTTGGGGGCAGGGTGGTGTGGGAGCAGAGTTTGGAAGTGAGCATAGTTTTCGTAATGATCATCCCAATGTTGAAGTGTTATTTCACTTCTTTTAGCGGTGCCCACCTGCTCCTCCCCAACAGCATTTACAGCCTCAGCCCGCCTCAGAATTCTGGGGCCCTTTGGGTGCTAGGACCAGCAGGGGAAATCCAGCTGCAGGTCCCCAAAATCATTCTGGCCTCACTCCTCACTGGCTTTCCAGTCAGGAGTGATGTGAGGAGGGGACAAGACTGTGCCTTCTGGGGAAGCAAGGTTTGGGGGCTGTGGGACCTGATGTAGCGCCTCCTGCATAGACTCCTCTCGCAGCAGCCCTTTCCAGCTTTTTCCTTGTGGTGGTGTGTTACCCAAGAGCTTCCTCACCTCTCAGAAGGGAGCAGCACGTACAGGCAGTGGTCGGGGTACCAGGCAGGCCTTGGCCAGCCATAGGTCTTCAATAGGGCCTGCGGGCATTTCAGGCCAGGCTTACAGAAGTCACCAGGGGCTGGGGTGGAGGCCAGCCCTGGGTCCCCATCACCACAGCACCAAAGCGCTGAGTGGAACCTGAGTGTTTATTTCATAGAAGCCACATCGGAGGGCGGGCCAGGCTCCTGGCATTGGTGGAGCCTGTTGCTTTCCAGGAGGATGGTCTGGGAGAAGAGCCAGGAGCTGCTGGCCGGCAGCCATGTCTGGGCTGGATTACATGTCTGGGCTTCCAGAGCAGTGAGCCCCACCCATCACCAGCCCATGGCTAGTTGGACAAGGCAGAAGGTCACAGAGGACAGGGGTGTTCCCAGAGGAGCAGCAGGCAACAGCTGTGGCACCTAAAGCATGACATGGTTCCCACCCTGTCACTTTTGTTGGAGGAGGTGGACAGACCGTACACCCTCACACTGAAGTCAGGAGAATGCAGCCCAGGTAGGCCTTGGTAGGCCCTGATGTAGACAGGCAGGTGGTGCAGTCCGAGGCCTCCCTCCGGGCCCTCTTCCTGGCATGCCACCCCCGAGCAGCTTGGTAGTCAGGGGCCGTCAGTGAGTGGCATCCCTGGCCCTGCCTGGGAGTGGACTAGGGAAAGTCTGACCACAGCTCTGGGGTCAGCTTTGGGTCTTTGCTACCTGCTTGCTCTTGTGACCTTGGGCAAGTTGCTTAACCCCCAAGAACTTTTGTATTCTTATCAGAAACTGGAGGTGGAGATAATGTCTCTTTGAAGGGCTGGAGGGAGGATTCAATGAGACCAGACCTGTTCAGTCTTCCCCACAAGTGGACCGCCATCTCGCAAGGGGCTGTGGTGGAGGGCAAGGTACAGCTTTGGCCCTGTTGAAATGGAGTGGGCAAGGCTTTGTGGAAGAGGACTCCAGGCCATGAAGACAGGATGGACAGAGTCTTGGGCTTGTGGCTGCCTGGGGCTGGGTGGTGGGTCTGGGGCTGGGCCTTAGGGCTCTTCTGGATCCTGGGCTGCTTCCTGCCCAGCTGCTTTGTACCTTCCAGGCAGTCTTTCCCTTAGCAGGGGGAGAGGAGGCTTCCAGGCAGAGGCAGTGCTCCCACAGGGCCACCCTTGCTGCCCCACCTGTCTGTGCCACACCTGGTATGGGGACCTCAAACTCAGGTTTGGGGGCAGCAGTAACATGTCTGGGGCCCTCTCTGACACTGTTCACACATGCTTAAACCTCTGGTGTGGAAGCTGCCTGGTGGCTGTGCCCTGCCCATCTCTTCTCCTCTGCCTGGCATGACTTGTTCCTACCATCTGGCAATGGCAGGCAACATGATACAGTAGGCAGTCTACCCAATCTCAGCTCAGTGCCAGCTGGAGGGTCCCCATGTCACTCTGTATCTTCTGGCTAGGCACTTCCTGGCCAGGAGGTGGTTAAGGTGAAAAGAGCTGTCTCCTGTTTGGCACCGTGGGGTGGGCTGTGCAGGAGCTTTTCCTCAGACCCCCAGCATAGCTCCAGGTCTTCCATAGGAAGCCCCTGTTTGGGGAAGTGAGGGATGGCCACCAGGGAGGGAGGCAGGATGAGGATTCCCAGGAGGGATGGGTGAGGAGGCTTGCCCAGGGAGGGCCCCCTTCCCTGGACTTCACTTTCTCTCCAGACCTCTGTCCTGGCTGGGTGTAACTACACCCTGAGTTTGGCCCCCATCTGCAGGCCTGGAGGTGGGCATGGGGTGTGCTCCTGTCTCCCAGAGGCAGGGCTGTCAGCCTGGTCTTCAGAGGGAACCACGGGGAGGCCCAATAACCGGAGTGGTTCTGAGTGCCCAGCCTGCCAAAGCTCTGGGCAGGGCAGGTGTCCAGGCTGAATTGGTCCAGTGCCTGTCCGGATGGGGGGTGGAGTTCTTGGCTTTCTGCCTAAGCAAGGATCATTTTCATCTTAAAACCTCCTCTCACAGCCTTTGAGAGATGCTGGGCCAAAGCAAGCTCTCCTGCCCCTTGTGGGGTGCTAGGAAGAGAGGCTTCAAAGTGTACTGATCTATCTTCTCCATGAGCCCCTGAGGCTGTGACAAAGGACTTGACACTGAGGCAGCTGGGGCCTTCAAAGCAAGCTCTCCTGCCCCTTGTGGGGTGCTAGGAAGAGAGGCTTCAAAGTGTACTGATTTATCTTCTCCATGAGCCCCTGAGGCTGTGACAAAGGACTTGACACTGAGGCAGCTGGGGCCTCGCCTTACATGGGATTGTGGGCTAGTGGGTTCCCTGATGGGGTGCTGCTCCAAGGGTCAAGAGGCAGCGAGGTGGGTGCAGGAAGCCATAGGACCTACCCTCTGCCATCGTCATTGGCCATTTGGCTGGTATATGTTGGGGCAGGGGTGGGTGCACAGGGTAGGGCATCTGAAGGGTGTCCTTAGCCTAGGGCTTCGACTGCCCTCTGGAGACACACCGACGGTCATCCAGCCAGGGAGAAGCCAGGAGAGGCAGGGACCTGCTTCCTCTGTGGCTGCTCTGACCTCAGGAGCTGCTTCCCGTGTGCCCTCAGGCACAGTGCCAGTTGGGAAATTGAGGCTGAACTGGCACCCCTGGGTGGGATGGAAACCAGCAAAAGGAGGGGGTGCCCATGCTCACTCTGTAGACACATCCTTCCACACTGTTGGCCTCAGGTCTTCCTACCTCGTGGGGAGGTGAGAGGTAGGGGTGGGTGGTGGGGTAAAGGCTCAGCCAAACTGTACTGTGTAAAGACGAGAGGGGCTCTGCCTCCTTACGTGGGGAGCCACAGAGCACATGGCTTCTGGGTGGCCCTGAGGGTCAAATAACGCAGGCATGGCAAGGGCAGGTGTGGCCAGGCTTATAGCGGTGCCCCATAAATGTTGGCTGGTGGTGTTTCCAGGAGGGCAGGGAGGCATGTGCTGAGTTTCTCAGATGGGAGTGTCTGGTGAAAGACTGGAAGTTAATTGGCTTGTTTCATTCAAGGTGGAATATGCGTACAAAGAAGTGCCCTGATCTTCAGTGCAGCCCTTAATGAGCTTTGACCAGTGTGTCCACCTTAACCCAGACTCCCAGCAAGATAGAGAGCTGCCCTCATCCCAGAAAGTTCCTCATGCCCTGTCCCAGATAGTCCTCATTTTGCCCATCACCTCTGATTTGGTTTCTACCCTGCGTTTTGCCTGTTCTAGCACTTGTTGTAAATGGAGTGGAGCAGCCTGTTGTGCAAGGCTTCCTCCTCTCAGTGCCATGGCTGTGAAATTCATCCATGAGTTTGCATCAGTTCTGCCCAGTTTTGTTTTTTTTTTAAGGATTTTAAAAGTAATACCTACTTAATTTAAAATGATGAGTATTACAGAAATGAATGAAGACTCTTTAGTTTTCCTATAATCCCATCCCCCAGAGACAGCCTCATTTTGGCAGGTGGATGTGCTTGCCCCCAAGGTATTTCTTTCCATAGGATGGAATAGTGTGGGCCTTCAAAGTGGCCGAGGTACCATTAGTTGAGGGAGGACAGGGAACCCCCCTCATCTCCCTGACTAAGTTCTACAGACTTGGCAGAGGGGGCAAGTGCTGCCAGTGGCTTGAAAGTCTGGGCTGTCTCAGTGCTGTTCTAGTCTCTCTGGGCCCTGGTGTACCCTCTGTATGGGGAACATGCCTCTCTGGCTTTTTTGTGGCAGGGACCAGAAGGGGAAGGAAAGGGGCAGGTGAGTGGTGACCATTCCATAAACAGAGTCATGGATCTGATGTCTAATGGAGGGCCTGGGAAGGTAACCCAGAGTGGTTTTTTTTCCCCCACTGTATTTTCTGTGCTTACAAGAGAGAGAGCTGGCCTTTCCCCAGTGGCTGGAGTTGAGGGGTCCTACCCAGGGAGGCAGTTTCTGTGCCACCCCTTCCTGTCCCTTCTCTGGGTCCCCCGAAGGTTCTGTCCCTTAGGGGAGTTGCACTAGAGAGTGGAGAGACAGCCCTGGGAGGGGTCAGGTCACAGCCTTAGAGGAATACCCAGCTGACCTTCACAGCCCAGGCCTGCTGTCCCACTACCCCAGATCCTGGGCACCCTGGGAACTAGCTTTCTGGGCAGGCCACGCCAGGTGTGTTGTCCTTGGGACTGATTGGCACACTGCCTGGGCCAGCGTCCAGGGGCTGCTGGGTGCCGAGCGGTGTCCTCATCATAGCCTTGGCCTCTCTAGGGTAGGTGCTTGCTGTTCTTGCGCCCAGTGGTGAGAGGGTAGGGCAGAGGTCTCTGGGTGTTTTCATTTGGGCTTGAAAGAAGAGAGCAATGCTTCATAGGGGTCCTGCGGCAGGGTAGCGTGTGGCCCCCTCTCATGGGGTGAGGATGCAAAGTTGCTTGCCGACATAGTGGCAGCCCAGTCTAGATGTGGACGGCAGGCAGGGTGCCATTGTGCTTGCTGTGAACTCTGAGCAGCAGCTCTGCCGCTGTCTTCTACCTCCAGTGACATCTGAACAGCCTAGGTTTCCACCCCCCCACCCCCCCCTTAGATGTGAAGCCTTGATCTGTCACTTGGCCTAGCCTGGACTGGTGAAGGGCCAGGCCATGGGCACCCATGGAGGGCATTCCCATCCCTACAGTGCTCAGGTGCCCCAAGCCCTGTTCTGCCACCCACTTCCTGCACAGTGCCCAGCAGCTGGCCTAGCCTCTGACAGGGCAGGTAATCCCTAGTTAGTTGTAGGTTCTGGCTGGCACTGTGCCTAGGCGGGGCTCTGATTGACCTGAGGTCCTGAGAGGAGCTGGGCGAGGAGCAGATGGCGTGGCTCAGGGCTGCATAGTGGGCATCTGGGTGGCTCAAATGTGTGCCATGACTTCCTGTCCAGTCTTCCAGGCTGCCCTCACCAGTGTTTCGGTAGTTTATGCTTCCCCTTCCCAAGGCCGGGCTTGGTTCTGTCCTGTTGATGGAGTCGTCCTTGGTCTCACCCTGGCTTGAGCCCTCTCGGGTGAGGGGCCCAGCCCTATAGAGCTGGTTCTGCTGCCCTCTGGGCCTTTGGTGGGATCCTGGGCCCCTCCTCCGATGCCCCCTTTGAGAGGGGAGCTGCACTGGAGACTGGAGAGACAGCTGGCAGGCTGAAGCCAGGCCTCCCAGTCCTGGGCCTGCACCCCGGGTCTGGTCACATTCCTGAGGGACCTGCTGAGCATCCTTGGCCCTGGGGATGGGGTGGGGGAAGGGCAGACAGGGATGGGCTCCAGGCTGCTGCACGTCCCCTCCCCCACCCCTGGCTCTATTCCAGGGGAGCCCAGGCTGGCCTGTGTGGGCTGCAAGGACCCAGAACCTCAGGATCCCCCTGCTGCAAGACCCAAAGCTCTTGGGGGAGAAGGAGCCCACCCTCAGCTGGAGGCAACTGCCTGTGGCTTTGGCTGGCTGGTATTGAAAGGCTGAGCCTGCTGCTGTCGTGAGCCCTTAGGCAGTGAAACCTCTGGAGGGGGGAAGCCATGTGGTCATGCGGGGCTCGGCAGGAGGGGGCTGGGACCTCTGGGCAGGGAGGGAGCGAGAGCAGATCAAGAAGAGAAGGAGGCAGGAGGAGCCAGAAGCGGTTGAGACTGGTTCTCATAAATAGCCCTTGCACAAGTGGCTCCAATTTTGACCTTTTGTTATGTAAATATGGCCAGCCTGGGAAGGGCCTTGCCCAGGCCTCCTGCCACCATGGCTGGCCTGGGATTGTGTGCCTGCCATCAGCACCCCGCAACCCCCCCTCTCCCCACCACCCTGCCTAGTTGGCCCCTGGGGTATCGCGTGTGTGTGTGTGTGTGTGTGTGTGTGTGTGTGTGTGTGTGTGTGTGTGTGTGTGTGTGTGTGTGTGTGTGTGTGTGTGTGTGTCTGTGTGTGTGTCTGTGTGTGTGTCTGTGTAGTGTCATGTGTGTCTGTTGGGAGGAGTGTAATACCCACAGAGCTCCCCAGAATCTTCCCTGCCTCAGGTCTCACTGTGGGGCACTGTAGCCACTATCTCCTGATAGGCTGCCCCTGGGTATCCCAGCCAGCCAGACCCCCCCACCCCCAGACATTTCAGAGAGTGAGGGCTCCAGGCTCCTCTCCTTCATTGTCCCTCCCTTCCTAGCTGGTGCCTGTGTGGGTGACCATGTCTGTCTTATCCTCCCCAGGTGACCAGGCATTGATGCACCCCCGGGAAGTCTGCGCGCTCAAGGAGGCCACCCCTGCTGGCTGCTGCTCACATGGTTTCTGGGCCCCTGGCACTCCGGTACGAGGGGGAGGCGTGGCGGGGGGGACTCTCTCTGCTCCTTCTCCCCAGAGCTTTCCGGGCAGCTCATACATCCCCGCAGCTCTCTGCCTCACTTTTGTCCTGGCCTGCAGTCCTTTGTGTGCACGCAGCGCTGGGCGGTATGGAAGGAGCCCAGGGCCAGGCTGGCACCCTTGCAAGGCTTGGGGCACCAGGTGTTCTTGGTGCTGGCAGAGCTGGCACTGGCATTTCCCTGGGACCAGGTATCTGAGGCCCAGTGTGGAAGCCATGCCTTGGGCTCTTTGTCCCTGCCTTGCTGGTGGGGGAGGCTTGGAGTGGAGGAGGATTGGTTCCCTAAATCTTCGGCCTCTGAGTACCCTGCCAAGCTACTTCAGCTGTGCTGGCTGAGCTTCTGCCTCCTGCTGTTAAGCTCCAGAATGCCAGCTTTGGGGTGCTTGTAATTGTTAGGCTTTTCCTCTGCCTTTGCAAACAAGGGCAGATGTCAGGCTGGGAAGAGCCTTTGTGTCATGGGAAGGGAGAGCAGGGTGGACATGACATCTTCCAGGGCTCTGCTCCAGTGGGAAGCAGGACTGGGTGCTTTGGGAAGGCCAGGAGATCCTGGGGGCTGGCAAGGCTCAGAGCAGTTCAGCTCCTTATGGAGATTGGACCCTGAACTGCATGGCACGGGGCTGCCTGTGGGAGGGCACACATTCCTCGAGTGACTGGAGGGGGCTGGGAGCCACTGCCTTGCAGGTAGGGCCCTGCTGCTCAGTTGCCAGGAGTCATGAGTCAGTGCAGAGAGTTTCTGACTCCACCTGGCCTCCTCCCCTCAGGAACCCTGCGGGGGCTGGGCACAGGTGGACACCTGGGCACCGGCATGCGGACACCTGGGCACCGGCGGACACCTGGGCACCGGCATGCCCTGCCCAGCCCTGCACCTGCGCCCTTCTCTGATGAGCTGTTCTCTAAGACTCTGGCAGGTGTGAGAGGATGGAGCTGGAGATGCTGTTCCCCTCAATTGGGGGTTGGGGTTGGGGCTGAGGATGGCTTTGAGCATCATCCTGGGCACCACTGGCCCCAGTCCCTGCCTGTTCCCTTGGAGGGGCATTTCCCTCCTCCCCTGGGTTGTTCTGGGGCCTCTGCCCTTCCCTTGCTCTCCCCAGAGGGGGGTGCCCTGGTCCTTGGCAGAGAGGACTGGTCAGTGGGGGTGGGTAGCACCCCACTCTCAGAGCCCCATGCACACTGCTGCACCAGTGGGCTCGCAAGGTTCCTATGGAGACCAGGGGCACCTGTGTGTTTATTACTTAAAGACCTCAATTAGTGTCTGTGCCAGCCTGTCTGGCAGAGGCCAGCTGGTTGCCTTCCCTAGGCTCGGACTGTGGCTGCCCTTCCTAGAAAGGACGCAGGGCCCAGGTGGTGCCAGGGACTCAGCCAGGTTACCTTTCCCGCTCGGCACCTGCAGGCCAAGGCTGGGGAAGTGCTTGTGGGGTGGGGGTGGGCATTGGTGAGGAACGGTGGCCATGGGAGTGGCTAGGCAGTGGTTAGGCTGCAGGGGCTAGGAGGTTGCAATGTGATTTTTTTGGCAAATTTTAAAGCTTGGGCAGCCTCTAAGGCTGTTTGAGAGGCAGCAGTGGAGAGTAGAGGTTGTGCACTGGAAGCCAGTGGATATGTTTGCTTTGGCCCACACAGTATCTTAAAAAAAAGAACCTTCCTTTAGTATTGGTAGATTACACATGAAAATCTGGATTTCTAGCTTGTCTCGAAAGCTGGGAAGATCAGGTCCATGGGTCTGTCTGCCTAGGTGGGAATTGTCAGCTCACCTGGGGGCGCTCCCAGTTCCGCAGACAGCCTCTGGTTCCCACATGTCATAGCCACGTGCTGGTCATGTTTGGGTCCCCTGCTGGTCCCTATTGGCATGTGATTAACTTCCTTTATTGTAGAGACAGCCTGGGCTGTGAAGCCAAATTTCAATCCCTATTTTTCTACTTGGCACCTTCACCACCATCAGCGTCTATTTTCTTATTGGTGTGAGTGGAGTGGGGGCCTCTGTCCCTTCTCAGACAGCTTGAGTCCTCAGTAAGGTGACACGTGTACAGCATCTGCACGTGGTGGGTAGTGTGAGTTCCCTCCCTGTGCACTGTGCGTGAGGGGGCGGGGCCGTGGCCAGTGACAGCCGCCAGGACAGTACAGTGGCTCCTCCAAGTGCCACCTCGAGCTCCACCCTGCCCCAAGGCTCTGGTACCAGTTTCTCAGCCAGCCAATGGTGTGTGCCTGTTCTTGCCCACAGGTGGTGTGCGTGGGCAGGGCGAGGGGACATGGGGCCCGATATGGAGCTGCCCAGCCACTCGAAGCAGCTCCTGCTGCAGCTGAACCAGCAGAGGACCAAGGGCTTCCTGTGTGATGTCATTATCATGGTGGAGAACTCCATCTTTCGGGCCCACAAGAATGTCCTGGCTGCCAGCAGCATCTACTTCAAATCCCTGGTCCTGCATGACAACCTCATCAACCTGGACACAGATATGGTCAGCTCCACGGTGTTCCAGCAGATCCTGGACTTCATCTACACAGGCAAGCTGCTGCCCAGTGACCAGCCGGCCGAGCCCAACTTTAGCACCCTCCTCACTGCCGCCAGCTACCTCCAGCTGCCCGAGTTGGCAGCCCTCTGTCGCCGCAAACTCAAGCGAGCCGGCAAGTCCTTTGGCTCTGGACGGGTGGGGGCCGCTGGCATGGGGCGGCCTCCCCGCGGCCAGCGGCTATCCTCGGCTTCTGTCATCCAGGCTCGGTATCCGGGGCTTGCAGATGGGCGCAAGGGGGCCCATACCTCTCAGGAGCATCCCCAGGCCAAAGGCTCAGATGACGAGATCTTCCTGGGTGGCTCCACCCAGGAGAGCACACATGGCCTGGGCCGGGCTGTCTGCCCAGCCAGCGGGGAGGCGGGCCTGGGTGGCTGTAGCAGCAGCACCAATGGGAGCAGTGGGGGCTGCGAACAGGAACTGGGCCTGGACCTATCCAAGAAGAGTCCCCCTGTGCCCCCTGCAACCCCCGGCCCTCACCTCACCCCTGACGACCTGGCCCAGCTGAGCGATAGTCAGCACGACTCACCCCCCTCGGCCTCTGCCCCTCCTGTTGCCAACAGTGCCTCTTACACCGAGCCGGGGGGCACCCCCAATGAGCCCATGGATCTGGAGGGGGCCGAGGACAACCACCTGAGTCTGTTGGAGGGGCCTGGTGGGCAGCCTCGGAAGAGCCTCCGGCACTCAGCCCGCAAAAAGGAGTGGAGCAAGAAAGAGCCTGTGGCTAGCTCCCCCTTTGAGCAGAGAGAAGCAGGGCCCAAGGGCCCCTGCCCCGGGGAAGAGGGCGAGGTGCTTGGGGACAGAGTTCCCAATGGCATCCTGGCCAGCGGCGTTGGCGGGAGTGGCCCCAGTGGGCCCTATGGGGAGCCCCCATACCCCTGCAAAGAGGAGGAGGAGAACGGCAAGGACGGCAGTGAGGACAGCACGCAGAGCGGGAGTGAGGGGGGCAGCGGCCACGCTGGCGCCCACTACATGTACCGGCAGGAGGGCTATGAGACGGTGCCCTACGGCGACAACCTGTACGTGTGTATCCCCTGCGCCAAGGGCTTCCCCAGCTCTGAGCAGCTCAACGCCCACGTGGAGACGCACACAGAGGAGGAGCTGTTCATCAAGGAGGAAGGGGCCTACGAGACCGGCAGCGGGGGTGCCGAGGAGGAGGCTGAGGACCTGTCTGCGCCCAGCGCTGCCTACACGGCTGAGCCCCGACCCTTTAAGTGCTCAGTCTGCGAGAAGACCTACAAGGACCCAGCCACCCTGCGGCAGCATGAGAAGACGCACTGGCTGACGCGGCCCTTCCCATGCAACATCTGTGGCAAGATGTTCACGCAGCGTGGCACCATGACGCGCCACATGCGGAGCCACCTGGGCCTGAAGCCCTTTGCCTGTGACGAGTGTGGCATGCGCTTCACCCGCCAGTACCGCCTCACCGAGCACATGCGCGTGCACTCGGGTGAGAAGCCCTACGAGTGCCAGCTCTGCGGGGGCAAGTTCACCCAGCAGCGCAACCTCATCAGCCACCTGCGCATGCACACCTCCCCCTCCTAGAAGCCAAAGACCCGGGGCACCCTCTGCAGACTCGCCTCTCGGGAACCCAGCAAAGGAGAAGCAAGAAAGGAGATGCAAGGAGGTGCAGCGGGAGGGCCGGGACCCCTGAGGTCCTGGGGGGCTCCTGATGGCCCTTCTGGCTCAGCCTCCCCACACCCAGAGCTTTAATGGACAGTCTGTATCAAGGGAAGCCGAGAGGAGGGAAGCCAGCCCTGCTTGCATGTTGCTGGTGTCCAGTCTACCTCCTGATCCCACCCAGGCCTCTGGCTCCCCATGAGGGCCGCACGGGGCCTGTGGGAGGGGGTCACGTGGGTCTCGCTGGGACCTAGTCCTTTTCCCACAGGCTGGGTTGGAGAAGGGGGAGTGAGGGGGCCACTCTGTGCCAGTGAGGGGCAGGGCTGCCTGCAGCCGGGGGTGTATCGAGCAGGCCCCCACCCTGGCAGGGGTGTGTCTGTGTGTGTGCTCGTGTGCTTGTGTCTGTGTGCAGGTGCGTTTGACCCTGGCTCTATGGGAAGCAGGTGCTCGGGGGGATAGGTCCTTCCCTCCTTGAGCCAGGGCAGCACTGCTCATTGGCACTGGGACAGTCAGGGTGAGCCCCCCGCCTACCTCTCTACAACTAAAGAGCCCTCTGGGCCTGTGTTGCTGTTATTTCTACTGATCTGTTCCTTTTTTTCTTTTCTAATTTTGTTTTTTGAACCAAAACAAACAATAGTTTATTTTCTTCCTGGCCCCTCTGGGGCTGAGCCTGGGTCTGCAGACTGAATGTAACAGGGGCACCACCCCTCCCTCTTGTGCCCCCAGTTCTTGGCGCTGTGGGAGTATCGTGATCCCATCTCTCCAGGCCCAGAAGCCCTTCTTGCCCAAAGGCTTCCCTGGTCCCCGAGCCCTGCCTCGGCTGCCTCAGGAGAGAGAGTGCTTTTCCTATAGTTTTCAAGGAATATTCTTTGTTTAGAGGTACTTGTTTTTTATTAAGAGAAAAACCAGTGTAACGTTTATGTGACTGTTTGAACTGGAAAGTCTGGGGTTCTGTGGGTGGGGGGAGGCTGGACCTGATGCCAGGCCATCGGTACTCATTTTTCATTGTGTGTGTGTGTACATGTGTGTGCGTGCTGTGTGTGTGGACAGATGTTTCACGTTCCTTCCTTCCTCAGTGAACAAGGTGGAGAGACTTCTGACCTTTTGCTACCTCTTGAATTTGTGACAGCAGTATGTTGGTGACTGGCAGTTGAGGCTGTGACACTTTTGTTTTCCCCCTGTGGGGCCAGGCGCCAGGCACCTGAGCACTCTGCAGCTCCTGCCATGCCCAGGATGAGGTGGAAGTGAGCCCCCCCCATCCTGCCCCCAGGGCCCCTGCCTGAAAGAGCGTTAGCTTGGGAGAGCAGCAGCCCAGCCTGGCCATGGGTGGTGTGGGGAGGGGCTGACCAAAGTGCTGGGTACCCTCTGGGGGGTGGGGGTTGGCACCTCTCTGAGCAGTCTTGGCCCCCAGCCACTTTTGTGGAGGCAAGCCACCACCAATGGGCTCAGCCCTATTGGGTCCCACCCCCCACCCTTCACCTTGGGCTTTCTTAGCCAGCCTCAGACAACTCCATGGGTCCGGGCTGGGCTCACAAGGCCAGACCAAGGTCGCCCTGCTTGGGCCCACTGTCCTCGACTAATTGGAGCTGCAGGGCTAGGCTAGCAGGCTTTATCTTCTTCATTTTGCTTCATGCTTTTATTTCTTTGTGTTTTTCTTTCTATTTTAAGTTCAGACCAAAAAATTCCGGAGTCATCCCCTACGCTTACCCCTCCAGACACCCTCCAGCTGAAAACAGAGTCTAAGTTCAGGGACCCGAGTGGTGAATGGCGTGTTTTGGGGGTGAGGGAGTTAGGGCCACATGAGGGCTCCTGCTCCCTTTGGGTGGGAAACGGAGAACTGGACCCTGGGTCTGGAGTTCCACCAAGTCAGGCTGAGGACCTGAGCAGAGTGGAGCCCTGTGCTCTACCCTCACCCAGTGAGGGGCAGGGCCCAGTCCAGGCCCCCTGCTTTCCTGACCCCACCCCACCCCACCCCGTCAGCACTTAAGCCACATGACACAAAGTCTGTACCACACGGCAATTGTACATGCACCCAGGCGTGTGCATGGCCTCTTTGGCCATGGGCAGCCGCATCTGTGAGGTGACTTGTGAAAGCAGGTGATGCCTTTGCAGAGCTTCAGGGACTGGGAGCAAAGGCCCCCTCACTCAATGACGTTTGTGCGACATAGTATTGTACCCACCCTAGTATTGTATCGAGCCTTTTCTGTATTTTAATGAGAAAGCAAAACACTAGTTTCCTATTTAAGACTTTGAGGATTTGTGGGGTGGGGGATTAACACAACACTTGGTTTTGTTTTCTTTTTCCTTTGATTCCATGTTGAGTGTGTGCTCGTGAGTGTGTGTGTGGAGATGTTAAGAGCCTCGCAAGGAAATTAGGCCATTGGAGGCCAAGGCGGCTTACAGTTCTCTGCTTTAGTCACTTAATTCCTGAATGTTTCGGAGAAACAGGAAACAGAGAAAATAGCAGATGTCACATAGGAAAAAGACGATAAACAAAAAAAAAAAAAAAAAAAAAAAAAAAAAAAAAAAAAAAAAAAAAAAGCTCATACCCAAATTCACAAAACCTATTTTTTAAACCAAAGCACATTTTGAGTGAATATGGAACCTCAATGGGCTCAGAAAAAAGATACTAATATATTTATCTCATTGTTTACATAAGCTTTTACAGTTTCAGACCTCAGCAGCTGTAAGGCCAGTCCCAGGAAATCCTCACCTCCCGCTGGAGGCCCTCCTGAGTCGGCCCTGGAGCGGCTCATGGGTAGAGAGGCAGCCAGGGGCCAGGGAAGGGGCTGGAAGCCTCCCTGGGTTCACCTGAGCCCTCATCCCTGTACCCGGGGCCTCTCTCTAAGCCCAGCTGGCACCAAAGAGCTTAGGCCCGTGCTGACCAGCCCCCAAGGCCTCCTGGCCAGACCAGTGGCCTGGCCAGCTGGCATGGCAGGGGGTGGCTGTTGGCTCTGGCCATAGGACCCGAGTCTGGGTTTGGTCCCCGGCGTGGAAGTGGGCTCCCCCTGCTACTCTGCCTGTGATCCTTGGGGATGGGTTGATGTAAGGGTCCCCTTCAAGCCAAAAAGTCAGGACCTTTGCACAGC
Organism: Galeopterus variegatus; assembly: GCF_000696425.1. Taxonomy (NCBI): domain Eukaryota; kingdom Metazoa; phylum Chordata; class Mammalia; order Dermoptera; family Cynocephalidae; genus Galeopterus; species Galeopterus variegatus. Next base: position 446,503 of record NW_007727220.1, read on the forward strand.
TCAGTCAACTCTTGTGGGTCCCCAATCCCTGGGGACCCCCCCCCATCCCCAACCCCACCCAGGCAGTGGAAGGGGCTGACTGGGCCTGGTCCTTACCAACACAGATGGTGCAAACACTCTTAACAGTGTTGTTTTTGTATCAATATGTTTGTGCAGTGATGAATGTATTTATTTCTCAGACTTGGGGTGAGCGAGAGAGCGGCAGGCCAGGCTCCGTCACTGCACGCTCCCGCCACTCCCAGCCCCAGCCCCAGCAAGGGCTCCTCCAGGATTGTGAAAAAGGAGTAAAAGAAAAGACAAACCTTTAAGCAAATAAGAATCTCAGAGACTCACAGCGTAGCCATACACCTCAGCCTGTGAAACAATCCAGACCCAGAATGACTCCTGACCTCACGCAGCCTTGTGTGTGTTTCCTGTTTGTCACCACTCGGGGGCTCTGGGCTGCCCGCCCACTCCCCCCACCCGTCAGTATTCACTGGACCTCAGGCCTGTGTGCAGGAGTGCGATCTGGCTGGGCAGGCAGACCCCACCTGCCCCCTGCGGCCGTCCTGAGTTGGGGTGAGGCCTGGGCAGCCAGCAGGGCAGGGTTCAGGGAGCAGGCAGCTGCATCCGTCCTGCCCCCTAAGCTTGGGGGACAAGAGCCGAAGGCACTAGGCCTTAAGGATAGACAGGTGTGTTCTCAGCCCTGCCGTGCCCCCTTGCAGGGACCAAGGTCCTCCTATTCCCCAGAATCCTGTTGGGGCAGATGCTATTGAACCTGTGAATTGGATGCTGGGAGTGAGGGCATGGGGAGGGACCTAAACAGAGCCTCAGCCTGACATTCCAACCCAGGGGGTGGGTGTGAGCTGTGGAAATTGAGGCTGCCCAGGACCCCCTTCCTAGGATGCCCCCAGCTTCAGTCACCTCACTTTAATATTCTACCGGGAACTCCTCCCCCTACCTCACCTTACTATTTATTGCTGTAATTTATTGACCTCAAAAATGCTGCATAACAGACCTCACTTGGGGCAGGGAGGATCTCCAGGGCTCCCCCCCTCCACTTGGTGGGGCCCTGTGGGGCCAGGTGCTGAGGGGAGCCTCCCTGTACCCCATCCATCACTTGCTTCCCCCCTGCTCCCCTCGGGGGGGGCCCAGGTTGGGCACTGGCCCATTCGCAAATACCTCGATGGGGAGGGGAAGGGATGGAGTTATAGCTGTTTTGTTTAATTGGAACTGGAAAAGGGATCATGTCCTACTTTTTGCCCTTCCCAGGAAGGGGGAGGGACACCGGGATCGCACTCCTGCACTGGCCACCACCGCAGTCACTCATCTCATTGAGTTCACTTCCCTTGAGAGTTTGGATAAATTCAGGTCAGAGCTGCAGGTACGCAGCCCTCCAGTGTCATAGAAAAGCGATTCACCAACGACTGATCTCTCCAGAAGCGTGCAGTCTTAATGTACAGCGATGAGAAACTGTTATTTTATGATCTTTTCATTAAAAGCTTGATTGAAAACTATCCAATGTGGGGTCTCTGTGTTCTGCTGTGGCTGTTCTCTCTGGCAAAGTGACAGACGGCTTCCAAGTTCTAGGAAGGTGGGGTCTGAGATGGGCTTGGTGGTGGTTGTTGGCACTGGGGTTGGCACTGGCCAGGGGACTAGCACTGCATGGGCAGCATCCTCTTGGGCAGCATTGGCCTGGGTTGGCTGAGGCCATCCAGGAAGCAGTGGACAGTTAACGGTGGGCGTGGGTCTGGCCACTGGGATGAGGGGGATGGTCTCACCAGTGCTTGGGACCCCTGTTGGAACAGCAAGGTTGGAGCTGAGGAGGGGTTGAGGCAAGTGGAAAACTCCTTCCCACCGCTCCTTCTTGCTGCTTGGCCTGAAGGTGGAGGAGGGAGGAAGGAAAAGAGGATAATGTTCATCCCCAGGGGCCACCTGGGGTGGAAATTGGAGAATTAGTGAAGACCCAGGAGGAGGAGCCGGGATGGAGGTTGATCACCACCTTAGACCCCTGATTCAGACTGCCGATGTCCACAGTGGCTCCAGGAGAACAGCAGATAGGCCTGGCAGCATAGAACCCCCTGGAAAAACTTAGTCTTCGCTACTATAAATCTTGGTAAGTTCTGTTTTAAAATTATTTTTCGGCTTTATCAAAGTAATTCCAGGCTGGCCAGATAGCTCAGTTTGTTAGAGTGCAGTGTTATAACACAGGTCAAGGATTCAGATCCCATACTGGCCAGCTGCCAAAAAAAAAAAATAAGTCCTGAGTATAGCTTAAATTGTTCTTTTTTTCTTTTTTAAAGATGACTGGTGGGCCGGCCCGGTGGCGCACTGCTACAGTGCGCCGCTTGGGAGTGCGGTGGCGCTCCCGCCGAGGGTTC
>NW_007727220.1:449781-454432 GCF_000696425.1 Galeopterus variegatus
AAAAGGACCAAAAAAAAAAAAAAGAGGCTTAAAAGTTTCTTGTCCCCCCAAACCCATCCTATATTGTACAGCCAACCACTTTTAATTCTTTTAGTGCTTTCTTCTGCATTTATCTCCACATTTTAAATTGATATTCCTATACTGCTGTTTTTTGATTCACACTTTTTAGAGTCTGGACTTGTAACCGGTGAGTATTTTAGTTTGTTTATACTCTCTTCCCCCTACCTTATATTCCCCAGATAGTTACTAGACATTTTGTTTGATCTATGGTTGCCATTTTGTTTGATCTATTTGTTTGATTATGGTTCTCTGTAAAGTAGCCAGATAGTAAATATTTCAGACCTTGCAGGCCATGTGGTCTGTCCTGACTACTCTGCTGTCCATAGTACAAAAGTAGCCGTCAACGATGTGTAAGCAGATGGACATGGTTGTTCCATCGAAACTTCATTTACAAAAAGAGCCGCAGGCTATAATTTGGTTGTTGCTATCACTGTGTAAAATCTGCCTACTTTCTGCCAAGCCAGATAGTGTACTGGGTCTTCATCTTTTTCTTTGTACAATTTCTTATTTTTCTTGAGGTTAATATTATGTGGGGTTTTTGTTTTTTTAAATTGGTCAGTTTTATTTGAGTCTCTGTCTTCCTCCACCCTTTAACTCTGTGAAGTGCCTCCAGCCAGACACTCTCTGTTCTGTTATTTATTTTTTTTCTGGAGGCATCCTTCCTGGAGTCTGTTGGTGTCCTGCACACATGCGGGCTGAAGTTCTTCCTGTCTTTTTTTGCATTAGAAGCCCTGTCTTCTGGGTCCCATGTCTTTCTTGGATTACATACTTGGGTTGCTCTCTTAGCTCCTCCCATCCAATGTGGTGACAAGTGCAGTTCCTTTCGTATGTGTCCTGATTTCCTCCCTGGAAGACTTTAGGATTCTCTATTTTACATGATTTGTCTATTCATTGGGCTAGGCACTTGATGGGCTGGTTTTACTCCAGAGACTCATTCCCTTCTGTAAACTGTTACTGATTTTTAAACATCTCAGCTATTGTTTTTAATTTCCAAGAGCCCTTTCTTCTCTTTGCTCCTTGATTATTGCATTTTTCCCCCCATGGGTGTAATCTCTTCTCTTTCTAAGGAAATTTCAATTTTTTGACATTTTCTTCTGTTCCTTGCATTGTACCTAATTCCCTTTTAGATCCCCCTTTCAGCTTTTTTTTTTTTTTTGTCTTTTTTTTGACCGGCAACGGATCGCAACCCTCAGTGCCGCGCCCGCACCAGACCGGGACCGGCAACGGGATCGCAACCCTCGGTGTTGCTCCCGCACCTCACTCAGCCAGTGAGCGGCCAGTCTGTATGTGGGATCCGAACCCTCGGTGGGAGCGCCGCCGCGCTTCCCAAGCGGTGCACTGTAGCAGTGCGCCACTGGGCCGGCCCTCAGTTTGTTTTTATTTTATTTTTTGTTATTTTGTTTTGGTAGCTGGCTGGTGCGGGAATCCAAACCCTTGGCTTTGGGGTTATCAGCACGGTGTTCTAACCAAGTGAGCTAACGGGCCATCCCTGCTTTTATCATTTTCTGTAATTTTTTTTGTTTTAGAAAGATGACCGGTAAGGGGATCTTAACTCTTGGCTTGGTGTTGTCAGCACCATGCTCAGCCAGTGAACGAACTGGCCATCCCTATATAGGATCTGAACCTGTGGCCTTGGTGTTATCAGCACCGCACTCTCCTGAATGAGCCACAGGCAGGCCCTTTTTCTGTAATTTTAAAGGCTCTTCTCAAATGTTGGGTGATCTTGGCAGTTTGTTTATATTTAAGAACAAGACCCTAAAAAGCTGCTTGGAACCAACCATATGTCCCCTAAGATGTGTGCTTTCCATCACACTTATCCTTGCATGGTGAGATGGAGGGAGGTGAGCTCTCCACTTTCACATGTTATGAGCGGGCCATGGTGCTGACGGAGAGAAGCCAGGGCGAGGGCCTTGTTAGGCCTGGCTGGTCTGAAGTTTCCTAGCACTGGAATCTTGAAGAACTCTAGATAAAGAAGGTGAAATGAAATATTATATTGCAACCTGAGCTTAAGTCAAAGCTAGACTAGGGAGTAATTCTGCGGTTACAGGTTTGAAGTTGCAGGCTCTACTGTTTACTTAGTGATGTGTTTTATTTAGGGCTGGATGGTTAGCTCGGTTGGTTAGAGCGCAGCCTTATAACCCCAAGTCACAGGTTCGGAACTCCATGCTGGCCAGCCACCAAAAAACCCCTAAAAACCATGCCTCTTTCCAAAAGCCATTTGAGGTAGATTGCAGTTAAAGACTTTTATGTGGTAGAGAATAGTTGACACAGAAAAGGAGCAGGGGTAGAAAAAAGCTACTGTGCTTCTCATGGGACCAGAATTTGTGGTTGAGCACCATACTTGTCTCTGCATGCCTTGGTGGGCGTGCCCCACCCCCCATAAAAAAGAAGGGGGGGGGAAGCCAAGGTCAAGGTGAATTAGCAGTTTCCATCCACGCATGAGGATGTGTCCCTGATGCTAAATATCTCAAGAAATATGCCCATTGGCCCTCCTAAGAGGACATGTCCTAAGTTGCATAGCACGTGTAGACGGAAGCTTTTGAATGGCTCTTTCCCAAATGACCTGGTAAAAGCCAGGTCATTGAGAGGTCTCAGGTGTGCTGCAGAAGGTTACTGTAGGTGGTTACATAGGGCTGCCCCCAGCTCTCTGGGCTATTAGGTAATGTGCAGCATCTACTGATCAACTTTCAGAATGTGAATAACAATGTGTGGACACATGTGAGATCTCAGCTCCAGCGCCCGGGCTATGGCCCTGCAGCCGTCTGGCCTGGGACCTGATCCATGCTGTCTGTCCACGTAGAACAGGCTGGCCTTGGTTATGCACAGCTCCTGGCCTAGGAGAAAGGAGCCAGCTGGGAGGTAGTGGGAAGCCCCCTGCAGACCAAGACACTGCAAGGACCCAGCACTGAAGGGGGAAGTCACCAAGGGGCCAGATGGGGAGCAGGGCTTGGGAAGGGCAGACAGACCAAGGAGCAGGTGTGCAGGCTCCCTTGGAGGCCAGATGGCCTGCGTGCCCTTGACAGCAAGGGCCTGTGGGACCAAGGGCTTCTCTCTGCAGGGTAGGGCTGCTGCCATTCTACCAACCAAAAGGTGGCCTCTGTTAGAGAAATCAGATGAGGCAGAAGTTCTGAGTCTTAGGAGAGTGGCAGGCATTGGCAGCAGTGCAGGAGGACAGCCTGCCCTCTGGAACCCAGGCTCTGCCTCAGCACTGAGCAGCCCCTTAGGGTGCAGGAGGCAGAGGTGCTGGAAGACTCACCAGTCACTGCCCCACCATAAAGAAACCCTCGGTGCTGCTGAGGCCACTTCCTGGGCAGCTGGCCTGGGAGAAGAGCTCATGTGTTCCTTGGGACAGACACGTTCTGAGCCCGACTGCCCTGCAGCATCTGCTAACGCTGCAGACCAGGGAGTTTAGGGAAATGTCAGCCCCAAATGATGGTGGGATTAACCTAGTTCATGTTCAGCACTTCCTTCTGGCCACAGGTAGCAAAGCCGGTCGCCTCCTGCGGGCGTCCCTGGGGTGCAGTTAGGTCCAGCACTAAGGGACATTAGGTTTGCTTCCTGCCAGGGGGCTGTGTGTCCAGATCATCTAGATGGAGCCTAGAACGTTTGAATGTGTGATGCATTCCAAGTCCTGGGCTTGTCGATGGGGAGGGACGGTTCATAAGACCGGGTCCCTGACCTCTTGGTTCTGAGACTGCTATGGGAGGGGCAGGCAGGCCAATCACTGCAGTAATGGTAATAAACAATGACAGCTCACATGCCTCCAGGCGTGCTCCAGAGACTTGTGGGCATCCGCTCATGCTGTTAGCCAGCCGGTCTATGGGGAGGGGAGTTGTTGCCTCAGGACCTAGCTGGCAGGTGCTTGGAGTAGTGACAAGGTCTGTGGACGGGGGCAAAGGAGATGGTGTGGAAGCCACCAGGGGCTTCTACAGTGTAGTCCAGAGTGTCAGCTGCTGCCTGGGAAAGAGGACTCTGTTGCTTCTCATCCCCAGGGCTCCGACCAGATGCAGTGGCAGTGTGACGGTTGTGTCCCCAGTCAAGAGAATGTTGTATTGTAAGGCTGGGGGAAGGGATGGTGTATTAGTCTTTTTTTTGTTGCTGTAACAGAATACCTGAGATTGGGTAATTTATAAAGAAAAACGAAATTTATTGCTTACAGTTTCTGAGGCTAGGAAGTCTAAAGTCCATCTGGTGGTGGCGACAGTGACCCAGGGGTCTCACATTACAAGACAGTGGCAACAGAGAGAGCAGGGAGAGAGCAAGACAGACTCTCCTCTTCTTTTAAAGTCCTCAGAACCACACCCCTGACCACCATTTTTAATCCATTCACTACTGCACGGTCCTACAATCCAATCACCTCTTCAAGGCTCCACCTTTCAATTACCATTAATAGGATCTCCCACCCTCTTAACAGTCACAGTGGGGGCTAAGTTTCTAATACATGTAACTTGGGGGATACAATTCAAGCTTCAGTGAGTTTTGGGGGGACATAATACAATCCACTGCAGATGGCATGTGGCTGGAAGGAAGCACCTCGCCTGTGGTCACAGCCGGGAGAAGCCAGAGAGGAGACCAGTGAGAGGCCAGGCAC
>NW_007727221.1:0-7000 GCF_000696425.1 Galeopterus variegatus
CCTAGCCTGGTGTGGTAGGCGGGAGCCAGGCGGGCGGGGAGCAGTCGGGCTTTGCCCCGCCAGTGGGGCTGGGCTGGGGGTGACTCACAGAGTTTGCAGAGTTGGGCCAGTCCGGCGCGTTCCACTCTGTTTCTGTGCCGTTTCTGCTGACTTACTTGGCCTTTGTTGTCTCGGGCTGCTCGCTCGTACCCGCAGCAGGGCTTGGGCGCTCTCAGGAGTCTTCTTTTGTGTCGGCCCTAAAACCTCGAACCTGTTGTTGCTTGTTTGTCGTTGTAGGATCATTGTTGAAAGAATTATTCGTTTTTTGTTGCTCTTGGAAATGCAATTAGTACTCTGGTATCACAGCGCACACTTCTCAGGGTCGCGCTGTCTCCTGGCATGGCCGCTCCAGACCTGTCGCCATCTTGGAATCTCTGTTTTAAATTTTTAGAACAAGGAGATTGGGAAGTTGTAACCTGGTGAGGCTTTAGAGCCAGAAAGACTTGGGTTCACATCCCAGCTTGGCCAAAAAACAAGTTCCTTAACCTCTTTGTCATTGTGTGTGTAAAGTGGGGATGATACAGTTGTCTGGTAGAGTTGTATTTATTAAATACATAGTTCTCAACTCCGACTGTAGTTTAGAATCACTTGGAAAAATTTAAGATCATAGTATTGGCAAGGACTCACTCCCTAGTGCAGTCAGGCGTAAGAACGAGTGTTAAGAATCATGGGTTTATATGAATCACCCAGTGGGTACTCAGAAATGGTACTTGGTTTTGCTATCGCTGCTAGATATTCTCTTTAATGCAAGTGGGGCTCAACAAATACGATCATGGAATCTTCAGAATTGAAAGAGGTCTTATCTAGTCCAACGTCCCACCCAATACAGGTCATACATCTACAACATATAGCCCAACACTGTTAGAAAAGCAGTCTAGTGTTCTGGCCAGGCTGAGAGTATTGGCTACAGAGTCTGACTGAATTTAATTCTGGCTCCTCTTCTTCCTAGTTGTGAGGTGTTAAACAAGTATTTAACTTCTCCATGCCTCAGTATTCCCATCTTTAAAATGTAGTACTTATTTCATAAAGTTGGTCTGAGATCACAGTGAGTCAACACAGTAAAGCTTTAAGAACAGTACGTAGCACAGGCCCTCGATGTGTGAAATGGTTGAAAGGAGGAAGGTATTAATATATTCCTGAATAAATGAACAAATGAACGAAAAACATCTCAATTCTTTCAATTATTCCTCAATGACATAATTCCAACTTTTTTCTATAACCTGATATCTCAAGAAATTAATTCCCAGTGCATCATATATCTGTCTCAATTTTGTATCTTCCTTCTAAGATATCTGGATACTTTCCAGAAGAGAGGAACCATCGCTTCACTTGTTATGACATTTATTGTATTCCTGCAAGGTAGTCTAAGATTACATTATCTGGGAAGTGGGGTGTGTGGGGGTAGGGGGGTTGTCTTATCATACACTGACTCATCACAATCAGCTTATAACCAACTAAGATGACTAAACCTTATTTGTGTGTTCTAAGCCACATTCTATCTTATAAACTCAACTAGCTAGGTTTGAGAGTCTATTTGCAGAACTATTTTAAATCTCCTTTTATTAGATTCAGGCTTATTGATCCAGCCTGTGGCCAATTCTTTTAACTAACTCATTAGATAGACTATCCAGTTTTGTCATTTAGTTCTCAATTGATTGGCATAAATAGAATATCAGATCAGTTTTGTTGGCAAACCCAGTGACTGCCTTACCTTCATTTAGCTGGGGCCTGCATCATGGCAATTTAGAGAGTAGTTTAGTCTCCTTCCAATGCCATAAATGTTCATTTTTATCAAAGAAATCATTATCATAGTCACCACTTCAATCATGACTATCAGACCATCCTAGTTCTGGTTAATCGCAGATGGATTTCAATCAGTGATTTAGAAAAGAAGTCTATTCTGAGACTACATTGAAAGAGAACTGTTGATTTTCTCTTCCTGAATTGTAAGGTTAGGGGCTGTATATTGCTCATCTTTATATCCTCTGCAGTGCCTAGTATAATACAGTTCATATATTGACTTAAATTATGAAGAGCCTTTGCAGCTATCTGAACAATTTCACCCACACTATGTGGTAATTTGCAACCAAGCTCTGCAGTAATTGGCATTGCCTTAAAAAAAAAAAAATCAGTTGCTCACTATAAACGTAGAAAATAAGCCTATGTGTCCAAAACTGGAAGAAATACAAAATACACTGAATGATAGAATTTGGATTTTAAAAGATCTCGCTACTTAAAATTTTTCTGCTGTTTGATTCCTAGCCCCACTCCCCTAAACCCCAGGGAGCATATATTCTACAATCAGGTGGAAGGAAGGAAAGAAGAAAGGAAGGAGAAAGGGAGGGCAGGAGGGAGGAAAGGAGAGAAGAAAGGAAGGAAGGAAGGAGAGATTAAAAAAAGAAAAGAAAAAGAACACCACACACACAGTTTTTTAAAGGTGAAACATTACCTCGGTAACCCAGAAAACTGTCTGCAAAGTATTAAACACAAAATTTAGTAACATGAGTGTCATGTTGAGCATAACTTTCTTGATAATAATTCATAGGAAAAACATTTAAACAATGTACTATTGTCCTCTCAATCAAGAGAAGGAATCATATGATGTCACTGCAAGAAAATAGATGGAATGAACCCTAATGGTCAGTTGAAGGGAGGCAGTAGTCATACTGCACTCTCTGCTGATCATGTAATGTGTATCATATCTGCTTTTGCCATACTAGTCTGTCTTCAGAGACCAGGAAGTAATAATTCACTAGTTCAGTTAATCCTCATAGCAGCCTTATAAGAAGTTTTTTCTTCATTCCCAATACATTTGAGGAGTTGATGAAAAGTTAGCTAGTTATGGGGCAATACTGGGAATCAAACCTGAACCTAACTATAAATCGATCCAAATAGAACCATTTTTCTATGCTGCTTGCCAATCACGCCCACAGAAGAATGTTGAAGAAACACGAGGTGTTTAGTATGGAGAAGTGGACTTAGAAGGAAGGTATAGTAGGTATTTTCAAGTACATGAAGACCTGCAATATAGACAGAGGACAGGGAAAACCTGTTGTGTCACTCCCCTCTTCCAATGCTTTAATTGTCACAGAAATAAGGTCTAAACTTCTTAGAAAAGGCTAGAGACAATTTTATGTTCTGCTATCCACCTCCTGTTCAATATCTATTTTACTCTCCCACTCTAGCCAATGGAGCGCTGTCAGCCCTTCAAAGATGCAACCCTCTCTCTGTGCCCAGCATACTCTTTCTGATTCAATGCCTGGCCAATGCCTAATCATCATCCATGTCTCAAACACCTCTTCCCTAACCCTCAAATGTGGTTTAGACTTCTTGCTATATGTGCCCACAGCACCGTATTCTTTCCTTTTGTAGCACTCATATTTTAATTGCTTGTTTCATATCTTTCTAAATAACCAGCTTCATAAAATTAGGGATCATATTTCTCTTGTTCAGTATTGTAATTTAGCGTATAACATAAGACTTAATACATAATAGGTATGTTCAACAAATATTTTAGGATTGAAATTGATTAGTAACTCCAGGGGAATTTGATAATGGGAAGAGGCAGAGGGAGGGATGAACCAAATGAATGATGGCAGAGGGTTAATTTTAGTGGTGGAGCATTTGGAGAAAGATGTACTTGGATGGTGTTTCATGCAGACCTCTGGAAAACCACAATGACACTTCTGCACCCCACAATGATAAGTTCGCCCGGAGAAAGGACATCTGTGATTATAATTTGCTTTTTCACTGACGTCTTTGATGGTTGCTGTGCCCTCCTGCTGGTGGATCATCTTGGATACTGTGCAAACATAGGATTATCAACACACATGGTGATTGGTGCTTGTGGGGAATTTGTTGGAGGAAAAATCCATTCATTTCTATTTTTACAGCATTGCCCCTTTCTCTATCTCAATTTTGCACTTTCAGAAGAAATGAAAGAACCAGATGATCCAGATCCAGATCCAGATAGATCAAAGAGTGATGGGAAGCAGTCTTCAAAATCTGAGTCAAGATGTAAGTAAAGATGATAAAATACACTTATATTTTTTATTACTAAATTTAGGTAAAATAATTTTTAAAGAGTGCATATCTGAGGTTATAGAACAGAAATTATTTGCTTGTTTAATTCTCTTTCAAAACTCTTAGTTCCTTAAGAGCCGAGTCTGTGTTTGAATTATTTATTTCCAGCTCTTGGTACATAGAAGTTAGTATCATCTATATGTTGATAATGACCTATCCATGCATCTGGTCTAGATTTCTTCTGTAAGGTCTTCTAAGTCTTTAATGGACTTTTCTGATATAGTATAGTGGAAAGAGAGCAGGACTTTGGTTTTGAGTTCTGAGTCTACCATTTACAGATGCTGGGTTTTGGAGAAATTATGAAAACTTCTGAGCCTCAATTTTCTCACCCATTAAAATGATAATCGTGAGTTGTTTGAGAGTGAATTGAATAACATGTGGAAGGATTTCACAGACTACAATAGAAGAGAAAGTAAGGAATTTTGTAATGAGGATTTTTAAAGGATGGGTGGCTCTTTCTGACTGGGTATCTTGGTGTTAGGTATCTTAGTGGAAGCTTGAAATTTCAGGTTCTGATCCTAAATATAATTTCAGAAATTTAATTTTGACTGCTCAACTAGAGATAGGGTCCTGGGAAAATTAATTTATGTACAAAATTTTCCTTAAATTCTTTTAATNTAAATAACCAGCTTCATAAAATTAGGGATCATATTTCTCTTGTTCAGTATTGTAATTTAGCATATAACATAAGACTTAATACATAATAGGTATGTCCAACAAATATTTTAGGATTGAAATTGATTAGTAACTCCAGGGGAATTTGATAATGGGAAGAAGCAGAGGGAGGGATGAACCAAATGAATGATGGCAGAGGGTTAATTTTAGTGGTGGAGCATTTGGAGAAAGATGTACTTGGATGGTGTGTTTCATGCAGACCTCTGGAAAACCACAATGACACCTCTGCACCCCACAATGATAAGTTCGCCTGGAGAAAGGACATCTGTGATTATAATTTGCTTTTTCACTGAGGTCTTTGATGGTGGCTGTGCCCTCCTGCTGGTGGATCATCTTGGATACTGTGCAAACATAGGATTATCAACACACATGGTGATTGGTACTTGTGGGGAATTTGTTGGAGGAAAAATCCATTCATTTCTATTTTTACAGCATTGCCCCTTTCTCTATCTCAATTTTGCACTTTCAGAAGAAATGAAGGAACCAGATGATCCAGATCCAGATCCAGATAGATCAAAGAGTGATGGGAAGCAGTCTTCAAAATCTGAGTCAAGATGTAAGTAAAGATAAAATACACTTATATTTTTTATTACTAAATTTAGGTAAAATAATTTTTAAAGAGTGCATATCTGAGGTTATAGAACAGAAATTGTTTACTTGTTTAATTCTCTTTCAAAACTCTTAGTTCCTTAAGAGCCGAGTCTGTGTTTTATTTATTTATTTCCAGCTCTTGGTACATAGAAGTTAGTATCATCTCTATGTTGATAATGACCTATCCATACATCTGGTCTAGATTTCTTCTGTAAGGTCATCTAAGTCTTTAGTGGACTTTTCTGATACAGTATAGTGGAAAGAGAGCAGAACTTTGGTTTTGAGTTCTGAGTCCACCATTTACAGATGATGGGTTTTGGAGAAATTATGAAAACTTCTGAGCCTCAATTTTCTCACCCATTAAAATGATAATCATGAGTTGTTTGAGAATGAATTGAATAACATGTGGAAGGATTTCACAGACTGCAATAGAAGAGAAAGTAAGGAATTTTGTAATGAGGATTTATAAAGGATGGGTGGCTCTTTCTGACTGGGTATCATGGTGTTAGGTATCTTAGTGGAAGCTTGAAATTTCAGGTTCTGATCCTAAATATAATTTCAGAAATTTAATTTTGACTGCTCACCTAGAGATAGGGTCCTGGGAAAATTAATTTATGTACAAAATTTTCCTTAAATTCTTTTAATCTATCTCAAACATGTCTCATAAACTCACAATTTCTCCACATTATATTTTATTTTAGGCATTTATCTTCTCTTGCTTGGATTCTTGCAAAAAAGATTTCCACTTAGGTCTTCTGGTCTGTGTCTCTCTGTCATCATCACTAGAGCTACATTTACAAAAAGTATGACTATATCACTCTCCTCAACACTTTACTTTGTTCCTCCCTTGTTCTTCCATTTCCAATTTTCTTGTCTACCTACATTTCTGACACAGGGTTGTCTACTTTTTGGTTTCCAGTCCTTGGCAGTGTTTTCCTGGATGCTGCTCTCAACTTTCCATGGATGGATTTAATGATAATGACCCTTTGTCTAGCACTGCCTCAGGACCACCCTTTATTATGTCAGACCCTCTTAGGGGGAGGCCTTCTCAAGTGTGGCATGGCCCAGTGCTCAGCTCATAAATTAGTTCACACATCATGGGTCTTACGATCCCAAATAATGTGAGATAATTTGCTGGCATCCTGAACATCCTCTACCTTGGTACTGTGTGCAGAGGTGTCTGTCCTGCTTCAACCACATAACTGATAGCTGCATCCCCCCCCCCCCCCCCCCCCCCCCCCCCCCCCCCCCCCCCCCGCCCCCCGGAGACCTTGCCTTGCTCTCAGGGTTGCTAAAACATCTGAGCCAACTTCTTACCCATTAGGATTCTCATGCAGTATGAATAAAATTCCTGGTTTTCTACCCAAGCAGAGAAGTTAGAGCAGATTCTTCCCCATGCTTAACAAAGGGTTTCTGCTACAGCCAAATCCTACTGAGAAATTTAGGCCAAACATACCAGCCAAACCATCCAAATTATTGCTGGCCTCAAATAATAAGTTGGGAATTATTTTGTTCTCTTCTATTTTCAGAAATATTTTATGTAGAATTGGTATTATTTCTTCCTTAAATGTTTGGTAGAATTCACTAGTGAAGCTATCTGAGCCTGGAGTTT
>NW_007727221.1:8222-17810 GCF_000696425.1 Galeopterus variegatus
AAAGAAAACATGGAAGGAAAAACAGAGAGAAAAAGGAGGGGTAGGAGGAAAAAAACAAAATAAATTATCAAATGTTATTAGTTAATTACGAATGCTAATGTTATCAAAATCCAACCATATCAATAATTACATTAATTATTAATGGACTAAATATTTGTACAAAAAGGCAGAAATTATCTGAATGGCTAGTAAAAGCAAGAATCAACTATATGATGTTTATAGGAGACACACGTTAAATATAAAGATACAAAGCAGATTGAAAGTAAATAGAAAAAGATATATCATGCAAAAAGTAAGCATAAGAAGGCTGTAGTAGCTATAGTAATATCAGATAAAATCAACTTCTAGGCAAAGAGTATTACCAGTGGCAAAGAAGGACATATCATAATGATAAAAGAATTGATTCATTAGGAAGACATAACAAGCATAAACATGTATGAACCTAATAAAAAAGGATCACAATACATGAAGTAAAAATAGGTAGAATTAAAGGAAAACTAAATAATTCCACAATCATAATAGGAGAGCAGTCTGATACTAGTTACTTCATAATGGCCAAAGTGGAAGTCCTTATTATTAATATTTTTATATTGTTGTGTATGCAGTGACTATGCTGAACTCTTTTAAAAATTATAATAAATTATAGGTAGCTCTTTTGGATTTTCTGTGTGCACAATAATGTCAGTTGTAGGCTTCCTTATTGTGTTCCCAATCTCATAGAGAAGGTGGAAGTAAACAAGGAATCACAGAGGCAAACTGTATTTGCAGGAGGCAGTGTGTCTCTGTGGTAGCTGAGAAGAGGCCCCACAGCTTCCTATTTCCACTGGCTAGTGGGGAAAAAAAAACTGAAGAAACTCACACATAAAATCTTGGGTCATAAAACAAAAAGACGAAAAAGGTATCTTTTAGATATCTACTGCTGTAGTACCCTTTCTCCTCAGTAACCCCCCTTTGCTTCTTCCTGCACCTATCCTTGTTCAATCTCCACTAATTTAGCCAGCCAGCCCTGCCATCCATTTGTGATTTGGGGTTTTAACTGCTTCTAGTCCTACAAAAAATGGAGTTTGTTATTTTGGCTTCTGTTCTCATTGCTGATTTCAGATTATTTCTAAGAATAGGAAAGCAAATGCTGATTTATGCTTCAAATGATAAGCCTTCCAGCAGTCTATTTGGGTATTACGAAAATTATAAAAATCCCAGCCATCACCAAGTTGCCTAGATCGGCTGCTTCACCAGCTTGATTTAATGTGCCTACTTCCTGCCAAGTTAGTTTTTCCAAACTCCTTGTTCTATCAGTGGTGCAATCCTTTTCTCAGGCCCAGAATATCCATTATTTTTTTATTATCTCTTCTCCTTTATCTGTATTTATTCCTAATTCTTCTATCAATGATCTCCTCCTCCTAGCTGGCAGCCTTAACTCATCTACTGGCAGTTTTAACTCCTTTCTGGGGATGGGGGTGGAAGCAGTTAAAAGTGCTAAACTTTTAATCTAATCTTGAGATGAGGAAATAGTCTCTGGTTGCCACAGTCACAAGAAAGAGCTAAGGTACTACTGGAGAGTCGTCCCAGTGAACTTGGACGATGACTTAACCTCTCTAGGTGTCAGTGTCCCCCAGGGAAGTAGGTAACCACCCACTGGGTGAGGGTTCCCTGGGATGAAGCTTGGAGAGACGTGAGGCTGCTGCCTGGCACACAGCAAGGGCAGCTGATTTCCCTTGGGGAATCCAAGTTGTGTGTTTGATCCATTTAGATTCCCAGGATTACTTTCTTTCCATCAAAATGCATGAATCCTACACAATCCTATCCTATTATATAGCTAATTGGCTTGGTCTAGCTTTTCTGTCTCATTCATATTAGTCTTGGGCTTCGTTCCTAATCTTTTAGCCTCATCTCAGAAAGAGCTACTAGGTAGCTCTGGTACACTTGCCATTTCTTCCTCATTCTTCTGAAAGCTCACCCAGCCCTATCTTTCACCTGCTTGACATTGTATATTTTAACCATACCCGTGGATGAACTTGATCTGAATGTTTGCTTATACCTGGGGCCATTCTACTCCAGTCTCAATTCTATTTCCCTCCTAGCTTATCCTGAAGCCAATATTTAACTTATTCCTGAGATATCACTTCAGAGAGAAATAATAATACCCAGAGAAGGTTATTTTTGAATAAGCATTATTTGTCTTTAACATAGCAGGTCCTCTGTAAATGTTGGTAAAATTGAATTGAATTGAGATTATGATAGCAACATTATCTTTCACTTTTTTGTAAGTATGCAGTGATAGGAAATAGCTGGAAAAAAAGTGAAAATGGAGATTAACTCATAGAAAAGGCTTTTTTATTTTGTAAGACTGCAAGACTGACCAAATAAAATGATTCTTTTAGAAATTTATAGTACTAAAATTCATTAAATGTAAATAGATTGGAAATTTTAGCTACTTTTGAAATAAGAAAATCTTTAATCCAAAATTTAAAAATTATTAAAACAAATTATTTTTAATATTCATACGAAAGTAGATAGCAAAACTTTAGATGATGGCACAGATGAAACAATTACTGAAGGGGAAGAATCATATTTAGAGGACGAAGCCTCAGATGTGGAACAATTAGAAGGAAGTTCAAGTTCATTTCAAGAAGATGATTTGGAAAGTAAGTATTATTAGTTTTCTATCAGTAATTGTCACTATTTTTAAGATAAGTTGCCAAGACGAATTGAACAGTTATAAAGCCATATAAACAAAAATGTGCAGAATGTGGATATGTGTGGGGCTGATAAAATAAAAGCATTGCATGTACTCCGGAAGGGAGTTTAGCAGCCCTGGAGTTCTATATTTCATTTCTGAGGATCATATACTTTCATACTTTGTTTTCTGGAGATTGACATAGCCTAAGGAGTGCTCCACCTCAGATTAATGAATCTCCAACTCTCCCTTGGAATTGATTGGGAATTGCTCTTTGAGACTGTTGAAATCATTACCAGAGCTTAGCACTCACTCCTGACGCACACAAGTGTGTTGGCTCTTCCTCCCATGCTCATTGACGGGTAGCATCTCCGTTCAGGCCAGTAGTAGACCTTACTTCTGGAGTATCACAGGCTGTATACGTACCTCCTGTCTTTAAGAAATACAATTTTAGGTTTTACCAGATACTATCTTAGTTAAAGTATTTTAATTTTTTTTTAGCATCTCATGAAACCTCTGCTCCAACAGCAGAAGAGGCAGAGGAGGAAGTTAAGAAGAAAATATCCGAGAGCTTCTTCTACGATTACACGGAACTTGCTTCAATACCTTCTGTGACTCTGGATTCGAGCATACCACTGGATATTCTCATGCTCATGTATCCACTCCAGCTACCTACGTATAACTTGGGGATTTTAGTTTCTTAAGTCAGGGGTCGGCAAACTACAGCCCATGGACCAAATCTGGTCCCCTGTTTTTGTGAATAAAGTTTTATTGCAGCACAGCCACACTTATTCATTTACATTTTGTCTATGGCTGCCGTCACACTACAAGGGCAAAGTTAAGTAGTGGGAGTAGAGACCATCTGGCCCACAAAGCCTAATATATTTACTTCTTGCCCTTTACAGAAATAGTTTGCCAACCCCTGTCTTAGGTAATTCTAGGAAGCTGAGCCCTTAGAGAATTATAGAAATGTATAATCTTAATTTAAAGTAAACTTTCGTTTGATGCCAAGTAACCATAAACAAAAATAACACTTTTCTGGCTGTCCTTTGCACAGATGGGAAAGATTGCAGTTCATGAGACATGTTGTGGGGACCAGAAGTTCTCTTATTTCCATTTACCTCCTCTACCAGCCTGGCCTTCCTTTGCCAATGCCTGTCATTTAAAACTTGTAAACACTGATGTGGTCACTGTCAGGCATTAGTATTTTCACACTGTGTTTCAGATGAGTTATCAGAGAGACAACACTGAGGAAATAGCACAAAATATCAAATTTTAACTGGTCTGAAGAATAAGAGTCTATGAATGTATGTAAAAGTAGGGGTGATTGACAATGGGATCTACAGTTTGTCATCCGTTTATGATGTTAAATTTGCAGGGCAGGTAGTTAGAAGACAATTCCATTAAGATCCTTAGCTAGAAATTTAGTATGCTTGCCTTCAGATAGGAAGTGGTTGTCACCACACGACCTAAACCACTGACCAGCCTTTAACAAAGGTGTGCTATCAGAGAGATAGGGTGGTGTACTCCTTGACTCAATTTTGCTTTTTACAAAAAAATAGAGCACATTGTTAATATATCTTCTGACTCTTATTCGATCCCTGGTGTGACTAAACTAATTCACCTTGAATCATCTTGTAACCTGGAATTTTCTCTCTTTAGGCTTTTTCCCCCCCTTTTTTCTTTGTTTTTGGTCTTTGGATACATTTCTGATAAACATTATGCTGTTTGATTTCTTCTAGCCTATTTTTTTCAGATGGGGTGGTGATATATCAGAGTCACCTGGAAGTTTTTCCTGAAGTACACAATGCTCTGATATCTTCCTGGACCTACTGAGTTATTTCTTTGTGGAAAGAGACTTGGATGTATGTTATCTGAAATACCTTCCCAAGGTGTTTTGCCACCTTCTAGCTCCCAATACTGGTGACTCGCTGCTCCAGTATAGAGGGTCTCTGTATTAGAGAGACATGCCTAGATTCTAAACAGTAGAGTCAGAAAGACCTCAGCTTTTGATCAGATGTATGAATCCTCTACTCATGGGGGATGAGTGCTGTATAAGCTATAGACTTTTCTTGAACACTTTTAACACTGGGAAAATCACAAAGTAGTGAGTTGTCATTTTTGGACAGCTTACATCATTGGAGAGCTGTTCAAGGCTTTCAGTCAAAATCTGCCTTTCTTGGGCCGAGCCCGTGGTGCACTCGGGAGGGTGCAGCGCTGGGAGCACAGCAGCGCTCCCACCGCGGGTTCGGATCCTATATAGGGATGGCCAGTGCGCTCACTGGCTGAGCGCTGTGTGGCCGGTCTCAAAAAGGACAAAAAAAAAAAAAAAAAAAATCTGCCTTTCTTAAATGGCCCACATTTGACTTAGTTCTGCTCTCTGGACATGGAACAAATATAATCTCTATATTTGGTGAGAAGCTCTAAGAAGAAGAATTTAGCTGTCATAAATCCCCTAAGTACTCTTTTAGTCCTTTGATAATTACATTGATTCTACTTCAGTTTTAAAATTTGAATCTTCTTTTTTTTTTTTTTTTCCTTTTTTGTCTTTTTTTACTGACCGGTAATGGGATCGCAACCCTCGGTGTCGCGCCCGTACCGGGGACCAGCAATGGGATCACAACCCTCAGTGTTGTGCCCCCCCCGCGCTCAGCCAGTGAGCGGGAACCGGTCTCCACATGGGATCTGAACCCTCGGCGGGAGCGCCGCCGCACTCCCAAGTGGTGCACTCTCCAGTGCGCCACCGGGCCGGCCCAAAATTTGCATCTTCTAAATCAATTTATTTTAGCAAGAAATGTGTCATTTATAAAATATCACCTAAACCATGGCATAATTTGCAAAAGATATTAAATGGAACTTAGCACATTGTTTAAAGACTTTTCAAGTGGAGATCCTAGATGGCCATAAACAAACATTGCAGGCCCTGGATCTCTGACAGGAAATTAAGAAGAGGCAAGCCAGAAGAGAGGGTAAGTTAAGACAAAAGGGAAGGCACATCAAAACACATTTTAACATTTCAAAACTCTGCTAAGGGACTGCCACTGTCCACTGGGGTTAAAAGGGAAGGATCAGATTCTAGTTATGCATTCATTAATTTACCTATCCAGCAAACATGTATTGGACACCTAATAGGTTCAGGACACTGTGCTAGGCATTCTGGGAAGTGGAGATGGCAAGAGACAGTCTCTGCCCTCAAGTAGGTTGTCATTTAGAGAGGGAGAATTTGAGAAGTTACAATCTCACCCATTCTGTGTTTGAAAGGGCCTTTGGTCAGAGCAGCAACATATAAGAGGGTGTTTCCCCCCTGAAATCAGAGATGGTAATATTAGGGAAATGATAATATCTCTAATTCCTATTTTCCATCCAAGTTAGTGAAGAGATGGTAATCCACTTCTACTCTCATGGTTATAGGCATGCTTTTAGCCCTCTGTTGTATAATATTGGTACCTGGGAAGAGAAAGAAAGGAAAGATGGAGGAAGGAAAGGGGAGGGCAGTGGTGTGAGGAAAAGGTAAAGGAGGGTAGGCAAAACTTCCTGCTCTGTACCAGGCTCAGTAAAGATGAGGAAATGTTTACCGAGATTCAACTCTTATTTGTTCTGTGCCTAAAGAGACCCCAGGTATTCTCCATGAGGCCTGAATAGCTTCTTTTAGATCTTTGGATCACATATTCATTTGTATTTCTATATAAGGTTCAGTTTTAGGCATTCATGTCTCTATTAAATTTATAAAATTCCTTTTTCTTGAACAGATCAAATACCCTGAAATACTTTATCTCTCTCTTTCAATTTAACTATTAGGTAATGAGATACGTTAAGTAGAGTTGGTTATAATTTGCTTGTATTTTACAATTCAAATTGCATTAATTTCAGTATTCTTTTCTTTTTTACATTATAAATTTTCTTCTTGTTAAAAGTTCCACATAATTTTTTTCTCTGAAAATTTTTATTTGCTTATGAATAAGCGGAATTCTTTAAAATCAATGTGTTTTTTAAACAAGGCTTAAGAGATAAAGATGTATCCAATGACCCTTCAACTTTGGTATTCAGCAACAAATTCCTATAAGCAAAGAATCTATCTACTTGTGGTACACTATGTAATATATTTCTTTGGCCAAATCTAATATTTTTCATAGAGTCATCTATTTTAGTTAACTTATTACATTCATATCTTCGATTATATTAATTTGAATTTGAATGTAGTAATGATGTATACTTTATAAAGAGTTTTTATACAACTCAGATTTTTTACCTCTATTTTGAATTAGTGCAATTTAACTTATAACATACACATACACACACCTGCCTACATACCCATACACATACTAACAAGCTCAGAAAGGAAATGTTAGTCTATTAATTACATATATATTAATATACTATATATTACTTAGACGATTTTCATAGTTTGTTTATATGAATTAAATTTCAGTTACACTGATGTGAATTTATTACAGTAGTCATGTTATCAAATGGTTTGTCAGAATTTCACAAACATTTCAGAATTTTAAACTTCTTGTCTTTTAACATCATTGAAGACGCTTATACGATATTTTTGCTGTGGTCGGTAAACAAACTTAACAGGCATTATGAATACAAAGATTCTGAAGACATGGACTTTTTCCCACATTAAACAATGTGCTTCAGTTTTAGTGGGAGAGAGAAAAATGAAATTATCTAGGTGATGACTTTGCCTGTGGTACTCAAATAGAAGACTTAACCTTATTTATTATTGCAAAAACAATGAATGTGCTTTCAAAAATTCCCTAGGAAAATTAAAATATTAACTAAATCAGAGTGTGAAAATTTTTACCTAATTTAAAAACAAAATTGCGTTAGTAATTCACAGAAAAATTATGAGTTTCAGGGTAAAATCCAACTACTTTAACCTTGAATCTCTATTTAAAAGTATGGATTTTTAAAATATATTTATTTCATCACTTTTCCAATTCCTAGGGTGTTTATTTTATTTTACTTCTTTTCCTTAGCAACTTTCCCTCAGACATTCTTTCGGTTATGACTGCGGAAAGCGGGCCAACCTACAACTTCTGGATAGCAGTACTGTGATGTACATAGCTGGAAACCAACTGATCCTTTTGGATTTGAAAACCAAGGAACAGATCTACCTCCGAAGTAGCAGCGGTGAAGGAATTGGTGTCATCGGGGTATGCTGCTAGTAACTTAGGGAAAAAAAGCCCATCTTTTTTATCGTTCTGTAGACCAGCCAAAAATGGTTGCTAGGTGCCAACACCATGCATGGTACTGTAGGATTACGGTGAAGGAATTGGTGTCATCGGGGTATGCTGCTAGTAACTTAGGGAAAAAAAGCCCATCTTTTTTATCATTCTGTAGACCAGCCAAAAATGGTTGCTAGGTGCCAACACCATGCATGGTACTGTAGGATTACGTGGGATACACAGCTATCTTTATTCTAAGGCATTTTCAATTCAATTTTTACAACCACTACATTCACTGACATTGTCTCTCTGAAATATGAAATTATATTAATAATATTATCTCATTTCGCAGATAAAGAAACTGGGGCTTATAGAGGTTTACTGACTTCCCCAAAGTTATGCAGGATTTTTGACATATAGATTAGAAGTGGAGGTAGGTGAGGAGGTTTTGAAGGTTCTTGACCTAAGGACTGAAGCAGGCACATGGCAATGGGGATGGAAAAGATGAGGAAAATATGAGATCAACAGACAGGATGCAGAGGTACAGTGACTATGGAAATGGGATATGGTGAGATGTATGAAGTGAAAGATAATCTCATGTTTGTTTCTTTCATGGTCATCTATATGTATATAGCATGTGTACATGATAAAAGTCCCTGTCCTCAGGGAGTTTGTTATTAGACTAATTGATGAGTTCAGCAAGAATTCATCATATTATATTGCATGTCCAACACTACACAGAACATACAGTGGAGGACTTAATGAAGAATTCATAACTTTTACAAAGTCAAAGAGTTTTAAATCCATCTGAAGAGACAAAACCCATATTTAAAAACAAAACAACAACAACAACAAGAAACCTAGACACACAAGTACATGGTAATGTGGCAATAGCTGTGTGCAAATATTCATGGGCCCAGTGTGAGGTTCATGGGTTTTGTGGAGGGAAGTCAGTCAGGGGCTGTGAGGTGTCAGGAGGCTGAGATCCACACTATCTGCAAAAGACTAAGAACATCTAGATATCACATATTTATCTATCAGTGTATGGCCAATAACAGTTTTTTAATTTCTGTTTTTCTATTTTGTTATAAAATAATTTGATGTGAGGACAATGTTCACAGGTGTAGTGTGGTCCCAAATGCTACTCCTAACCCTCATTCACCTAGAAATTGAGCAGCTTTGTGTCCACAAGGGCTTTTCTCCATGTATGCTGGAGCTGACAGAGGTCTTTCCCCCACTGTCTATGTCACCCCATCTTTTCTGAAATAGTTATCCAGTTGAGGATGAGAAATACTTTTGCAAGGCTATGAGAAACTTGTGAGAAATGTACTTTAAGCGTATAAACTATTTTCCAGAAAAGATAGCACGAATCAGTATGTTGAGTGTAAAGTAAATGGCTTAGTAATTCCAGGTATCTGCTACAAATAAGACACCCAAACACAAACCCCTAGCAGCTTCCAATCTGAGAGGGCAGAAACTTTTTAACGAACTGTAGACAAGACCCAGAAGGGTAAATGATTTGCCTAACTCTCCATTCAGATTTCTGTGACTACATATCCTACACAATATTTCTTTGTACATAGGTATCTAGACAGGTATAGTCTTAATCCACTTCCCACTACCTCCTTGGAATCTACTATTTCTTAGTCCCATTTGCTTCTTGGCCCCAACACCTAGCTTGAATCCTCTCTCTCACACTTACCACACTGAAGTCTGTAGGACTGCAGGCAAGTTAAA
>NW_007727221.1:18162-20312 GCF_000696425.1 Galeopterus variegatus
CATATCCTACACAATATTTCTTTGTACATAGGTATCTAGACAGGTATAGTCTTAATCCACTCCCCACTACCTCCTTGGAATCTACTATTTCTTAGTCCCATTTGCTTCTTGGCCCCAACACCTGGCTTGAATCCTCTCTCTCACACTTACCACACTGAAGTCTGTAGGACTGCAGGCAAGTTAAACTCTGTGCCTCAGTTTACTCATCAATAAGATGGGAATGATAATGGTATCCAAGCTCACAAGATTGATGTGAAATTTAAAGAGATTAATGCATATAAAACTTAGATCAGTGTCTTGCACATAGTAAGCACTCAGTAAATGTTGGCTGTATTAAGTGTTACCATTGTCTCGCTGAGTGCCCATCCTGTAACCTCAAACCTGTTTCAAGTTGAAGAGATGGGGATTTACCTGAATGAAGGATAAGAAGCAGCTTGCCAGTAGGAAGTCAGCCTATCATAGATCTTATGACCCCAAGAGTGGAGGGAAGAAAAAGAGCCGCAATATTATCTTGGGTACTAGGATTTGCAATCCATATCTGAAAACCAAGTTCCTTGTTCTTAGGTATATAATCGGGAGTAGGATAACAGTAACAGAAAATAGAATTTTTAAAGTACAATATGTGTGTTAAGTAGCTTATTCTTATAACAGTCTATTTGTATATTTATTTTTTGGCTAGCTGTTTACTCTTCTTGTACATTTGGCTTACCAATGTACACAAATAACAGAAATGAATATATGATTCTATCTGATATATCTGGCTGTCATTTGAAATGCTGACACAAATAATTTATCCAGGGAATATTTAGTATATTTTCTTCTGTATCTGGCTTGTAAATATTGTATCATTTTCACTTCTAGTACGTTTACATTCAATTGTGGTAAATTTATCAGGGGTGAAAGTTTAAGACTTGAAATATAACCCCCTCTGGAAACATGAATTCTATACATTATATGAATTTTTCTATACAAAATTTGGGTTGACTTACATGCAAAGTAAAGAATTAATCTCACCTAGTGGTTCTCAAAGCGCAGTCCCTAGACTAGCAACATCAACATCACCTCGAACTTGTTAGAAATGTAAATGCAAATCCTTGAGTCCCAGTTCTGACCTACTGAACTAGCAACTCTGCGCATAGGGCTTGCAATCTGTGTTTTAATAAACCCTTCATGTGATCCTGATTCCCACTAAAGATGGAGAACCATTATTCTAGCTATTCCAACAGCAATTTAAAAAATTGTAGTTAAAAATGACTGTCTTAATGAAAGTAAAACTTAAAATGAGTATTCTTTTAGTTTTCAGTTTAAATCATATCCATCATCAAGTATTTATCAAATGCTCATTTTTGAGTTTCCTCTTGGAGTAGATCTTAATAAACAAATTATAAAATGATGTATGCTAAATACTGCATTAATAAGGATTGTTTATATGAAAATCTTCCTTTTAATATTTTAGTGAGTTTTTTTTTGTAGGTTCATCCATATAAAACTCACTTCACTGTAGCTGAAAAAGGAAGCTTTCCAAAGATTATCATTTATGAATATCCTTCTCTGAGGCCCTACCGAATCCTTCGAGGTGAGTTCAGTAAAATCTTTAATATAGTCAGTTCCTGTTGAAGGTTAACAACATTCTGAAGAAGACTTTGTTGAATCAGTCAGGTTTTCCAGAGAAACAGATCTAGTGAGACGTAGAAAAGACATTTATTTAATGGAACTGGTTGATGCAATTGTGGAGGCTGGCAAGTCTAAAATTTGTAGGGCAGGCTGTTGGTTTGAGAATCACTGGAAAGGAGTTGATGCTGTAGTTCTCAGGCAGAATTTCTTCTTCCTCAGGGAAACCTCAGTTTTACTTTTAAGACCTTTCACCTGGTTGGATGAGGCCCACCTAAATCATCAAGGATAATCTCCTTTACTTAAAGTTACTTAACTGAAGATGTTAACTACATGTACAAAGTACCTTCACAGCAACATCTAGATTAGTGTTTAATTGAATAACTGGGTACTAGTCTAGCCAAGCTGACACATAAAATTAATGTCACAGTTACCTTAAAGTTCTGTTTTCCATATAATTTCAGTAGTCAATTTTTAGTTTTTCAGTGGCAAATTTTAAATTGTACATTGATTTCTTTCTGTGTGATCTGCTTTTTTTT
>NW_007727221.1:21404-22529 GCF_000696425.1 Galeopterus variegatus
AAAAAAAAAAAAAAGAAAGAAATATTGCCTTCATTTAATAGGCTTCCATTTATCCTTCCAGATGGGACTGAGAGGGGATATGCTTACGTGGACTTTAACTACAGAGGTAATTTGCTAGCTTCAGTTGGTAGCAACCCTGATTACACACTGACCATCTGGAACTGGAAAGAAGAGCAACCCATACTGAGGACAAAAGCTTTTTCTCAGGAAGTTTTTAAGGTTACTTTCAATCCAGAAGATGAAGAGCAGCTTACCACATCGGGTACAGGCCACATCAAGTAGGTTGGGTGACCCAGGGAGGTACTAACAAGTATCTTAAGGGTATCTTCTAATAGGATCTAGGAGCTGAAGACATTTTTGCTGTTGTTGTTCACATGAGAATGATTTTAAAATGTGTTATTTTAAAAACTAAGTAGTCATGCACCTTTAAAAATTAGATACATGAGATTTTATTTCTGAAGACAGCATAGATTTTTAAAAAGGCTTTTAAATTTATCCTGTTGTCTTGTCATAGGCTTCACCTCCTAAGAGAGTTTGTATAGTGTCTCAATGACTAACACCTGCATGGTGTTTCCAAATTTATATTGAGCTTTTACATTACTATTAAATTTCTTGTTTGTAGCAACTCAGTCTTCATCTGTAAAACAAGAATTATCACAGTATCATTCCTGACAAGGGATCTTCAGTACTAAATGTTGGCAGAGCCTACTCTTGATCTCAGGTCTCTGGGTCATACCCTGGTCTATGTCCAGGGTGGAATGA
This sequence comes from Galeopterus variegatus, assembly GCF_000696425.1. Lineage (NCBI taxonomy): Eukaryota > Metazoa > Chordata > Mammalia > Dermoptera > Cynocephalidae > Galeopterus > Galeopterus variegatus. The sequence continues at coordinate 22,167 of NW_007727221.1, forward strand.
TTTTGTCCTTCTCTATCTTTGTTCTACCCTGTCTCATACCTTTGTTTAATAACCTTCCACCACTACCCTAGAGCTGCCCATAACTTGATTCCCAATGTCGCTTTAAGAGAAAGACATTTTTACCTACCTTAAATTTCTCTTGTCCTAATTTAAATGTGGAATTTTTATTATTTACTCATTAGAAATACAGTATCACTGAGCAGATTTTTAAATGTAATCTTGGGGGAATTCTCAAGTAACCCTCTGCTAGCTATAGGATAAAATTTTCCAATTCCTTACATTTTTCTATCATTTAGTAAAGTGCATTTTTTTTTTTTTTTGTCTTTTGTCTTTTTCCGTGTCCGGCAATGGATCGCAACCCTC
>NW_007727221.1:22763-25102 GCF_000696425.1 Galeopterus variegatus
GGGCGGGAGCGCCGCCGCGCTTCCCAAGCGGTGCACTTATCCAGTGCGCCACCGGGCCGGCACCGTAAAGTGCATATTTTTACTGCACTATATCTTTTTGGAAAGACAGACAGTGGACAATTAATTTTATGTGTTAAGTGCTACAAAACAAACCCAGAGTATATGGAAGCTGTAATCATAGTTTTGGAGAAGGATGCTTGTTGTCTAGACTTTTGGCTTTGTATTATTGGCTTGCTGATACCTTCCATTATCTAGTTTACATCTAGTTGGATAGATCAGATTCTTGGTTTTACATAGTCTTCATCGTTATGATTGTACATATGTCTAGACTATTAATAAAAAAGTTAGTAATATGTAACATTTATTGATTGCTTTTATGTGCTAGGCACTTTTCTAGGAGTTTTTCAACAATTTTGTGAGGTGGGTGTTACTAATATTCTCATTTTATACATGAGAAGATGAAGACACAGTATGGTCAAGAAGTTCACTCAGAGTCACACAGCTAGTAAATTAGAACTTTTTGGAAAACTTTTATATCCTCTAAAACAGTACTGTCCAGTAGAATTTTTTGCCAGGTGGAAAATGTTCTGTGCTGTCCAGTTTGGTAGCTACTAGCCATATGTAGTTACTCATTAAAAAAATTGGCTAGTCTGACTGAAACACTGAATTTTAAATTTTATTTAGGGTTAATTACTTTTAAATCTAAATTTAAATTGTCACACGTGGCTGGTGGCTACTGCATGAGACAACACAGCTCTAAAATCTAAGATTCACAAAGTCAGGAATTTTATTTTTTTGCCTATTTATTTTTGCTCATTGCTGAATTCATATTGCCTAGAACTTTGCCTGAAAGGTAGTAGACTTTATACATATTAATTGATGAATGACTGAATAAATGAAATAATATATGTGACTATGAAATATGTAAATGTTTGTCATTTAAATATAAAAATAAATGCAACTCCTTTGAGGTGCATTTGGTCTCTTTCTTGTTTGTTTGCAGGTTCTGGGAAATGGCTTTTACATTCACTGGTCTCAAGCTGCAAGGATCACTAGGTCGATTTGGCAAAACAGCTACTACTGATATAGAAGGCTACATGGAGCTCCCAGATGGGAAGGTGAGTACACCCACTATTCTACCATAATAAAATTTTGTTTTCAAGCACATATATGAAAGCAAACCTATATTAAAACTCATTATACATTCTAAAAAGCTCTGCCAATATTAATAATAACAGATATTATAATTATAAATATAATGAACATTTACTTTTACTTCAGATTATCAATGTAACAAATGTTTCTCTGAAATTGTCATAATCCATATATATACCGTTTTTTATTTTCGTTTTCTTAAGTATTATACACACATATAAAGTATGTGATTATTTTCATATATTAACATAGTGACATATTTGTCACTTTTAATTATGTCATGGAGTTGGAATGTTTATGTTACTTCTCTTTCCTGTTTTTATTTGCCATGATGCATCAAGAGGACTTACTGGGTCAAAGGTTATATACCTCTTATGGCTTTTGTTTTCATTGTGAGATTATTATTCAGGAGGTTTGAGCCACTTTACAGTGGCATCTGCAACACTGCAACTTTAATCCGTTAGTTTACTCTTTAAAATTGTTAGTTTATTTCCTCTTTTTGTCTTACAAAATTTGTAGACATATTGCCTGAAATGATAGCCAATTTGGATCAATTCTCCATTAATATTTTATTTGGTTTCCTATTAGGATGAGTTGTATAGTATTATTTGTGATAATCTTAGTTATAAATAAATGCCAGCATACAAATATTACTGTAGCTTTAAGGAACCAAATGGTATAGTTATCTATCTTATGGGATATTCTCAATTTGAAAGTATGGTGTATGGGAAGAAATAAAAAGCCTAGGATGCTGGCTAAACTATATATCCAAATCTATAAGGTGATCTTAAATCATTCCAGCTTCAAATTCTGAATACTGTAAGAATTAAGCTAAGATAAAGATCAATTACAACCCTCATTAAAAATATGGTATGAGATATATCTTTAGAAGGTTCAGTAGAGTTTGTGTAGATTAGAGGAGAAAGAAACCGTCTTAAATAATATAACCACAAAAGGAAATGCTTAAAGTTGAGAATAAATATCAGATATTTAAGAGAGCAGATTGGGGTAAAACATTCATTTTGGCAAAGAGTGGAAAATTTAGGTTGAGAAGTATGATCTAGTCCTTGTGTACAAGTAGTTTAATAGCCAGGCCGAGCTATTGTACCTGGGAAGAATAGAATTACAAATGAAAAATTAATAGATACATTTGGTCATAAAATGTCAAATGTGTTAGAGGAAGG
>NW_007727221.1:25669-29560 GCF_000696425.1 Galeopterus variegatus
AAATAGGTAGACCAAAGAGGTAGGAAGCCTGAGTAAAGTCATCAGTTACACTAGATGAGAGGGAGATGAGAGTGCAGAACCCTAGAATAAGCTGGCGAAAATTAAGTCAGAGTTTCCTGAAGTGCATTTGATGGAGCATCATTCTGCACAGAAGCTCTTTGAAAATAAGACTTTCTTAGAAACTTTTAGAAATTCCTCTTGGTGATTTCCAGCAAATACTCTGTATTAAAGGTTCCTGGAGTTCTAGAGAAAATAAATTTGTTTGATTTCCTTTTTCCTAGCATCTGCCTGCTGAGGCAGTAGAACTAGAGCTTTTGAGCCATGGTGCCTGGGTTAAAATCCTGACTCCTCTGGGTAATTTTGGGCAAGTTACTTAACTATTTTGTGTTTCACTTTTCTCTTCTGTAAAATGGGGATAATAATAGTCAAGGCTACCATTGGCCCATACAGTTTTTTTTGTGGGAATGAGAAAAAGCTTTTTTCCTAGGGAAATAAAATAACCAATATATACAACTTTATGTGGTATCCCTGATAAATGTACCTAGTTCACACAGTTTTTAGTATTAAATGATACACTTGTATCATTTATAATACACTTGTATGTAAAGTGCTCAAGCACTGCTTGGCACATCGTCAATCCTCAGTCAATTTTACTTATTATGTGACATTTGTTAAAACATCCTGAGAACTAATGTTTGGTGGTGTGCACTTTGGGAAATGCTGGATTAAATGGATTAATCTGAGGTGTTTCCAGATTATTATACTTGTCTGAAATTGGGTACTTTATACTATAATCTGTACTATAATTTGCTCAATTTAGTAATGGCCTTACAACTTATCAAACATCTTATAAAATTTGGTAGTATCACACTTAAAAAGTAGAATGTCATCTATGAAGAACTTTAAACATGTCTCTAATTTTTGACCCAGTAATTCCACTAATAGAGTTTGTCCTTAAGGGATATACAAAGAAATCTATTATATACATAAATGAAAAATTACAAGTAACATACAGCCTAATCACAATGTTATCAAACTATGCATAATGCTAGAAGGTAATAAATCAAAATGTGATTACTGGTTGTGTATGGGGTAGTGGGTTTTCATTTTTATATTTTCTTATTTTTTCAGATTCAAATTTTTTTCTTTTATAATCAAGAAAAATAATAGTTAAAAAAACCTTATGTTTGAAGCATAAACATATACATTTGTCTGTTTTATGGACATTCCTTTCTTTCCACACACCTGCCAGGTGCTCACAGGGTCAGAATGGGGCAATATGCTGCTTTGGGAAGGCGGTCTCATCAAAGTGGAGCTCTGTCGAGCTTCCAACAAGTCTTGTCACAATGGTCCCATTAACCAGATAATGCTGGATGAGGGTGAAGTTATCACTGTTGGGTCAGATGGATGTATTAGGGTAAGTTTTCTTGGTACTTTGACAGTAGCACCCATGTCTAAGACTTGAAGATCATCCAAGTGGTTTTACCAGATTTTTATTACTCATAAAGATCACATTATAAGGGAGATCAGTGGTCATTTGCTCCCAAGACCAACTCATTTTAAATAATGCTTTCTGTGTGGTAAATATTTTTCATTCTTGTCAAAATTAATTAGCTGCATCTTAGCACTGAAACTTTCTGAGGCAACCTCTTATTTTTTTGATTCTATTGTTGAAATAATAGCTTCAGAAACTAAAAACCCATGTTATCACAGTATAAGCAGTGAACACACATGCCCTTCCAAAATGCCCAGTGTGAATGGGTCATTTTCTAGAAACGAAAGTGCCAAACGCTTATTAGTTATTATTATTTTTACTGAGGTTATCGATGAGATGTACCCTCAGAGGTAAGCTGATGAGGTTTGTCTGTGGATGCTACTCTCTCATTGCTGCTTACACTAAGGAACTCACCTGCTTTCACTTGTGGGCTCTATCTTGCCCAAAGCGCAGGCTAAGCTGGAACATTACTCGAGCATCTGAATGCCCTTGATTGCTGTCCTGTCACACTTCTCCTCCCACCCACTCTGCGTGGCACTTCCATGAATGTGGACCTTGCTGTTGCTGGCCAATTGTAGTTTTGCAATTTGCCTTGTAATCCCCTTGGTATGTATTACTTCCTACTGGGGCCTTTCATAAGAAAGTGGTAGTGTTCTCTTGATATTTTTAAAGAAGTATTATTAGAAATAAGATTGTACTTTTAAAAATAGTCTGGTCACTCTCTTGACACCCATTGAGCTTACTATGTCTGATATATTGTTTAAGCCATATCTCCCACAGTGTGTTCTCTTACCATTGACTTTTTGAACCCAACTGTAGATTTTTATATTTACAATATTTAATCCTGTTAGATTTCATGCATTGCTCTGAGGATCTTTTATATCCTTTATTTTGTTATGTAATATGTTTACTATGCTTCCAAGATATATGTTACCCCAAAATGTCCAAATGCCAAGTGGAGAAACCCTGAAGAGAAATGTTAAATATTAATATTTAAATATTAATGAACGTTAAATATTGTAGACATCATCTGCATTTGTTTTCTCTGCCTGTACAGAAGATAGTGTTTGAATCATTGAGCAAGAAGCTGTATTACCCCTTTCTAGGGGCTTATGGTGTATAGAAAACAAGGCTGATTATAACGTCTTGCTGAACAACTGAACCATTTACTCCTTGTCATTTTACATGAAGAAAGACCTAATAGAAACCTTGAAATAAAGTTTATTTTGAGCAAATTAAAATTCTTACGTAAGGCTGTACTTTGTCACTAATCTCTATAAATACAAGGGAAACTGTAATAATTTATTATACCCCAATTCAAAGTAAAATCCCAGGGGTCATGTTTTGCCTGTTTTTTATTTTTATTTTTATTAATGTTTTTCATTGTACATGTTATGGGGTACAGTTTGTTGTTTTAGTACATGCAAATGTTGTATAATGATCCAATCAGAATAGTTACCATACCTATCAGCAAAACATTTATTATTTCTTTGTGGTTATAACATTCAAGATCCTCTTTTCTGGCTGTCTTGAAATATACAATACAATATTATTAGCTATTGTCACCCTAGGGCACCAGAACTGATTCTTCCTGTCTAACTGTAACTTTGTAACTTTGTACCAGTCTGCCAACCTTTCCCCAGCCCTCCTTCTCCGCTCCCTTTCTGAACCTCTAGTAGTCACTATTCTATTCTATTCTCTGTTTCTCTTTTTATTTTTCATATTTATTTTTTAATTTATCAATATACAATGTAGTTGATTTTCATGTCCCTTTACCAATTCCTCCCTTTCCCCTCTTTCTTCCCCCCTCCCACCCCGATTAATATTATATCTGTTCATTTATCTTGACAAGTTCAAGGAATTATTGTGATTATTGTGTCTTTCTCCCCCCCCCATTTATTTGTTTGTATATTTATTTTTTTATTTTTATTAGCTCCCACATATAAGTGAGAACATGAGGTATTTCTCTTTCTGTGCCTGCTTTATTTCCGTTAAAATAATTTTCTCTAAGTTAATCCATATTGCTGCAAATGATAGTATTTCATTCTTTTTTACAGCAAAGTAGTATTCCATTATGTAGATATACCATATTTTCCTTATCGCATTTAGGCTGGTTCCAGCTCTTGGCTATTGTAAATAGCACTGCAATAAACATGGGAGTACAGGTGCCCTTTTGACATGATGATTTGCATTCCTTTGGGTATATACCCAGTAGTGGGATTGCTGGATCGTATGGTAGTTCTATCTATGGTTGTTTGAGAAGTCTCGGGGAAAGATCTTCCTCTTTGATAAGGAGATTGATATAGAGTTTGGTGATTTTAAAATATATCCACAAAGGGGATTCAAAATGGCGACGGGTCTGGAGCGCCCACGTCAGGAAACAGCGCGATCCTGAG
>NW_007727221.1:30291-38343 GCF_000696425.1 Galeopterus variegatus
AACTACTATACTTTTTTTTGAAGTTGTTACAACAAGCAAACGGAAAGGACATTCTTGGGGGGGAGGGGAGAGAGGGATGAGGGCGGGAGGTGTCGGTGAAGGGCCATAATAATCATATACATTGTATATTGTCAAAAAAATAAATAAATAAATAAATAAATAAATAAATAAATAAAAAAAAGAGAAGTCTCCATACTGTTTTCCATAGTGGTTGTACTAAGTTACATTCCCACCAACAATGTATAAGAGCTCCCCTTTCTCCACATCATTGTCAGCATTTGTTATTTTCAGTCTTTTTGATAATAGCCATTCTAAATGGGGTGAGATGGTATTTCATTGTGGCTTTGATTTGCATTTCTCTGATGATTAGTGATGTTGAGTATTTTTTCATATGCCTGCTGGCCTTTCGTATGTCCTCTTTCAAAAAATGTCTATTAAGTTCCTTTGCCCATTTTTAAATCAGATTATTTGTTTTTTTACTATTGAGTTGTTTGAGTTCTTTGTATATTCTGGATATTAATACCTTGTTGGATGTGTACTTTGCAAATATTTTCTCCTATTCTGCAGGTTGTCTTTTTGCTCTGTTAATTGTTTCCTTTGCTGGGCAGAAGCTTTTTAGTTTGATATAATCCCATTTGTTAATTTTTGCTTTTGTTCTCTGTGCTTCTGAAGTATTGTTATTCATAAAGTTTTGCCCAGATGTATGTCCTGAGGTGTTTTCTGTATATTTTCTTCTATAAGTTTTATAGTTTTGGGTCTTACATATAAATCTTTAATCCATGTTGAGTTGATTTTGATATAGGGTGAGAGATAGGAGTCTAGTTTCGTTCTTCTGCCTATAGATCTCCAATTATCCCAGCACCATTTTTTGAAGAGACTGTCCTTTCCCCAGTGTATGTTTTTGGCACCTTTGTCAAAAATCTGTTGGCTGTAGGTATGTGGATTTATTTCTGAATTCTCTATTCTGCTCCATTGATCTATGTGTCTGTTTTTGTTTGGCTGGTGTTCTAATTACACCTCTCATTGTTAATTTTCATGAAACAAGAAGGAATGACTTTTGAAATATATCGTGGTCTTTTATGGCTTAGAAAATAAATATTCAGAAACTACTGATTGATTAAAGCATTTTCTTATTAATTTACAAGATATGGGATTTTGAGACAATAGACACTGCTGATACTGTAGATGAGACTGGATTGTTAGAGATCGAGCCTATTAATGAACTTCAAGTAGACAAGAATGCCAAACTCTTCTCTATGATAAAAATGAATGAAATTGGAAGTAACTTTTGGTTGGCTCAGGTAAGTTGTATCTTTCTCTCATGGCTCTTTAAACTTATCTGAACATAAAATTAAAATAGTAATATAATTGATTGTACTGGAAGTTCATGTGACTGTGTTATGAGATTGCTTTGTTTATTGTATGGTTGTATCCTAAAATATATAGAAGTTGCTTTTGTTACATTTCAATTGCATTTTAAAATATTTGTAAGCTTTTGATATTATTGTGTATCCTTACTTTAAATAATAGGAAGAAAAATTTATTTTATTATATTTTGTTTTTTATTTGTCATTATACAATGTAATTGATTTTCATGGCCCTTTACTAATTCCTCCCTTTCCCTTCTCCCTCTCCCCCTTTCCCACCCCGAGTAATATCAGATCTGTTCTCTTCTATTAACAAGGAATTATTGTGATTGTTGAGTCTTTTTTTTCATATCTGTTTATTTATTTTTAATTTTTAAAATTAAAAAAAAATTTATTAGCTCCCACATATAAGTGAGAACATGTGGTATTTCTCTTTCTGTGCCTGGTTCATTTCACTTAACATAATTTTTAAATTTGATGAAAGTTCAAAATGAAAAAATAAAATACTATTAAGTATTTAATTTTTTAGGATGCCAGTGGAGCCATATGGAAGCTTGACCTTAGTTTTTCAAATATTGTAAGTTGCCTATTTTTTCTTATTTTCCCCTAGCTTTTGTAGTAAAAACCTTTGTTATTTGTTTTTAAAAGATGCTTTGTCTTTCTCCATATTTGAGCATTGTTCTCATCAAAAACTTGCTCAACATGCTCTACTCCTGAGAATTCCCTCTCCTACCATTATGCTTTTACATTTAAAAGGATCTCATAGTGAAATTTACCAGAAAAGTGGCAACGACAATGTCTAACATCATATAGTACTTTACAGTTTGTGTAAATATATGGAATTTTTATTTATATTATCTCATGTGATCCTCACAATTATCTGTTTAGTAGGCAGGCAGCTGCTATTGTCTCATTTTACAGATGAAGAAATGGAAATTAGCATTTGAGGTGACTTGTGCAAAATCACACAGCCATTAAGTGGAAAGAGAGGACTCCATCTGGTTCTCCTAATTCCAAAGTCCAGCATTCTTTCTAACCTATTATTCTTTTTCTTGTTTCTATTTAAATAAAATCACATATGTTATATGGTTCTAGTTACATTTCTATATACTTAACCTGATTCTTTGTTGTGCTATGTTCGAAATCTAGTAAGCTGTCTGTCTGTTCTCAGACCCAGGATCCAGAACGCCTCTTCTCCTTCCATTCTGGAGCTATTGAAGCCTTGGCTGTTTCTCCTCTCACTTACCTGATGGTCACGACTGCTTTGGACTGTAAGTAGGAACTCTTAATGAAAATATATCTGGCTCTGGTTTTTTTGTTTTGTTTTGTTTTCAATAAAATTTTTATATGTGTTTGATAAAAATCATTTGAGAATTTTTCCAAAGGGGAAGCCTCTCAAATGCAAGTGAGGTGAATTGTTGCGGAGTCAAGAGGGCACAAAATGCAGCAACCATGGTTATTGTGAGAGATTGAAATAAGGAAACCCCTAAATTTGTACAAACAATATGTTTCAATAAAAAATTAAAAAAAAATAAAATAAGGACACATCTGTATGTTGTTCATGAAAATGCTGTTAATTTTTATATTATCCACATTTGTGCTTTTCCTATTCTTTTCATCTCTTTTCTTCTTTCTTGACTTATGGCAAATGTATGTGGACTGTGCAAGGTAAAATTGATCCATCAGCTAATCATCAGCTGTTTTCTTTATTATCCATGTTTACAAATTACCTGCTTCAAGGTGCACGTGGAAATTTTTGACTAAAAAAAGGCTATTGGATTATCAGCTGATTTGGTTATTTATGAAATTTCTAGTTACAATATGCAACATGTAAAAAGTGAGCCAAGATTACTTTAAAAGACGTCATGTGTAGGGCCGAACCCGTGGCGCACTCGGGAGAGTGCAGCGCTGGGAGCGCAGTAGCGCTCCCGCCGCGGGTCGGATCCTATATAGGGATGACCTGTGAGCTCACAGCGCTCACTGGCTGAGCGTGGTGCAGCCAGTCTCAAAAAGGACAAAAAAAAAAAAAAAAAAAGATGTTATGTGTAAAATTTTCTTTTAAACCTGTTTTTCTATAGGTTCTGTTAGAATCTATGATTTTGCTAGCAAAACTCCTTTGGCTCAGGTGAAATTCAAACAAGGAGGTACTGCCCTTGCTTGGGTACCCCGACTGGTAAGTTTGTTGTTATAATGAACTTCTATCAGAATCTATTGGTAAATATAGTATATCAGTGCTATTTTTAAAGAAAAAATTTAGATATTTTCTGACTCAGAATTTTAAAGAAAAATAAAAGTTTTAAGTTAATTTATTTTACTCAGAATGTGATGGAAATCATATCATGACCTTACTGTTGTTATGAGTTTGGTCCTGTTTTAATGAAGATTCTATTTTTATGCTACCTGAAGATTAATGATAGTTCCATGTTGCAAAGTAATTACTCAACAAAACTTTGTGTATATAACCTCTATCTGTCTGACTCTGATTTCATTCACCCTATTAATATTTCCAGAATGCCTGCAATGTGCTGGGCCTTGTTTTTGATTCCAGGAATATAGCAGTGAACAAAAATACTTGCCTTCATGGACCTTACACTTTAGTGGGAGGGAGGCAGAGACAGATGACAGACAAAATAAATAAGTAAAATATGTGTTACATTATATAATGATAAGAGCTATAGAAAAAAATTAGGCATGGATAGGGAGTTGTTCCAGTTATCTATTGCTTTATAATAAACTATCCCCCAAATTTAGTCACATAAAGCAACAATCATTTTATTTTGTTCACATATTCTTTGGATTGGGAATTTGGACAGACAGCAGGGATGGATTGCCTCTGCTTCAGAGTGTCTGGGGCCTCAGCTGGGGAGACGTGAATGGTTGGGACCTGGAATAATCCAAAGGCTTCTTGATCATAAGGCTGGGTTGGATGACCAGAAGGCTGGGCTAAGCTGGGACTGTTGACAGGAGAGTTTACCTAATAGCCTCTTCATGTGGCTTGGGCTTTATCACAGCATGGTGGCCTCAGGGTAGTCACACATTTATTACACTGTGGCTCAGGGCTCCAAGATCTAGTGTTCCCACAAACAAGGCAGAAGCTGATGGCCTTTTATAACTGGTCCTCCAAAGTTGAAAATATCACTTCTAGCATACTCAGTTGAGTGAAGCAGTCACACTGTCACAAGCCCCACCCATATTCAAGAAGAGGGGACTTAAACCTCATCTCCTCAGGGGAGGCATGTCAGAGAATTTGCAGCCATGTTTTTTAAATGCCATAGAACTATTTTAGGGAGTGTTTTATCCTTATTGTTTTGGGTTGAAATCAAAGGGAAAATATTCCAGGCCAAAAATAGATGTTAAAATGACTGGAATGGAGGGGAATTTCAGGATGGGATGAAGACCAGAAAGAGAACAGAGGTTAGGGGACAGAGCCAGCACAACGATGAGGCTAGAGTAAGTAGAAATGCCAGAGCATTTGGATGGCAGATGTGGCTCACTGTTTATCCTAATCTATTTACACTCTTACCTGAGGTCTTTGAAATACAACCCATATAGTTGAATTGTTTGTTCAGATGGTTGTGTGATGCCCATAAATGTTTCTTTTTTTAGTCTTATATTCACGTGATTATCATATGGATGTTATGCTATAATCGAAATGTCCCTTCTCCATACCTACTTGCCTTTCTGGAAGACCCCACATCATTCTTTATGACTCAGCTCAGGTCAAACATCATCTCCTCTGCATAGCCCTCCACAAACCCACCTTCAAGTTGAGTTAGGTCCTCCTTCCTCTGTGATTTTTTTCCTCTTAGGGCTGTGCATATAACTCTCATAGCACTTATCACAGCACACTAAGATTATTTGCTTTCTTGTCTGTCTTTCCCACTAGACTTTTCTTTATGATGAGAGCCATATCTTATTTTTCTTTGGATCTCCAGTGCCTCTACAGTTACTGGTACATTTCCACACTTAGTAAATGTTGAATAACCAACATTGACTGGAGTTGAATGGAGTAAAGTTTTCCTATTCCCAAGATTCTCATAACTGCCTGGCTCAGGGATGGTCACTCTGCTCTACAGGATGCCCGGTCTCTTGCTCTTCTCCTGAATGCCTTCCAAAACAGCAGATTTAGTACGTTCAGGTGTTGGTAGATTTATATCTCTAGCCCAGACTTCTTTAAGCTGAAGACTATATGTCATCTCCATTTTGCGATCTCAAGGAGACCACAAACTCAACATGTCCAAGACTAAATTCATGATCTTTTGCTCACTGCCATCTGTCTCTCCCCCTAAAACAACAGCAAACCACACACACACACACACACACACACACACACACACACACACACACACGGCTCTCTTCCAGTGTTTCCAGTTTCAGTAAATGTTATTCTTAGTCATTCTTGACACCTCCCTCTGCCTCATCCCCTATATTCAGTCATCACCAAATACAGCCATTATACCTCTCTCTAAAATATGCCCACATCCCTCATCTCCACTACGCTACCTCAGACAAGTGGCCACAATAGTTTCCCTGGAGTGTGGCAGCCATCTCTTAAAAGGTCTTCCAAAAGATCTCCTTGCAACTTATCTAGATTATCTCAGATCGATTTTCCGCACTTCTTGAAATAGCAAATCTGACCATGTCATCTCCTCCCACCTCAACCTCCAACTAAAAGTTCTTTGATGGCTTCCCACTACTCTTGGGAGGAAGACTATCTTTAATGTGACATATAAACCATTTCATGATCTGATGCCTGCCTATTTCTCCCTCCAGCATCTTGTGAAAGCATTGCTCCCTCACTCTAGTCTGCTCTAGTCAAACTAACTTTTTCCTGAGTTATGTTCTTTCATGTCACAAGACCTTTGCACAAGCTATATCTTCTCCCAGGAGTGCTTCTCCCATCTTCTTGTAACTAGTTAATTCTCAAGAATCCTTCTGATCTCAGTTCCAACATCCTTTCTTAGGGAAGCCCTCAGTCTAGGTTAGCTTTCTTTGTTATATGCTCTCAGAGAATATGTTTATTTCCTTTAGCATATAGTTCATGATATCACATTTATCTGTGTGATTGATTAATTTCTGTGTCCTCCACTAGACCATAAAACCAGGGACTGAGTCTGCTTATGTTCATCAATGAGTTGCTGGTGATTGGTGCCTAATGCGTGGTAGGTAGATGCTCTGCTAGTGTTTGCTCATGGAGTGTTTGAATTGCCATTGTTTACCCTTCTTGTGGTCATAAGTAATAGGAACTGTCCTAGAATAATTGGAAGTTACCAGGAAGTGGTATAAAGAATTACCAATGAGCAGCCAATGTTAAATTACCTAAGTCTAAACAAAATACAGAGTTACCTGTTATGTAGCACAACTTTCTTAATCAACTAGTTTCAGGTCCCTTGCATTTCATTTTTTTTTCCAAGGTAAGCTACACTGGAGCACAAATTATTGTAGGATTTGAAGATGGTGTTGTTCGAGTTCTTGAACTTTATGATCCTAAAGAGCTCACAATTTTTGTGGGACGGAAGAAATTTTTGGATGCGGATCTTCGTTTGAAACAGGTTTTCAAACCCCATACTGCTCCTGTCACTGCTTTAGCTTATGAACGTGATGGAGAAATTTTGGCCACAGGGGTAAGCAGTAGATTTCCTTTTGTTTCTTATTGAGAATTCATGGTTAACCTTGCCTTATAAGTCCGCCTGCCTGATCATGCCTTATTTACTAAAATGAATTTTCTAAGAATATATTCATACTTTGCTTTCTTTGTATTCATATTCTTTCAGTATATTTTGTGCATAACATTTAAAAATATTCTTACAAATTGAGTTCTGATGCTTATTTTAAATGAATAGAAAATTTCAACTGGGAATCATGCTAGATGTATTATTTATAATCAGTACTTTGTAGCATGAGTATGTTCTTATATACAATTGTCATAAATGAAAAGAATAACTGTGTAAATTCTTTATGCACTAATAGGCAAGCATATGTATTGTGGAATTTTTTGTGAATTAATATTATGCACAAGTATGGTAATCGCATTTTCAGAACCACGTCCTGGAACACATGGTTTGTCAAGTGTTCTCATGGGAAGAAGGCAGCAAATATTTGAAATAAGGATAATTTCTTATTATTTCTAATAATTTCTTATTTCAAATAAGAGTAATTTGGGATATTTGAATAATATAATTCACTTATTATATGAATATAATAATCTTGGATATATGACCATTGCAGGTAAAGTATACAGTGGATATACTATATACTATTAAATGCTCTTTTGTGCTCCATGGACTAGATTTCATAGTAATATACATTTGGTGGGTGTGTTTCTTTTTTCTTAGAGTGTAGATCACACTGTCTTCTTTTTTGAAGTGGAAAAGAATTATAAGCCAATTGGTTATATTAATACTCCCGGACCTGTTTGTCAGTTAATGTGGTCTACAATGTCTCATGTAAGTTATTATTTGTCTTCAAGCTTAAATCTCAATTACTACAAGTGAAGCAATGTTGCAGATAGAAAATAGCAGGTGGAGTTATTAGCCTTACTCTTGGGTCCTGCAGTGAGGGGCCAGGGTTGGGGCCACAGAAAACTCATGTGGCTGCTGCTCAGTTTGGTCAGCTGAGCTTCACTCAGGAGCTCCGTGCTCTCCTCACCACCTCCCTTCTCTTGCATACTCTGATTAGTTGGCCA
>NW_007727221.1:39133-40916 GCF_000696425.1 Galeopterus variegatus
TCAGGAGCTCCGTGCTCTCCTCACCACCTCCCTTCTCTTGCATACTCTGATTAGTTGGCCACGGTTTCCTCTCAAAACACAGGGTTATATCAGGCTTTGCTTCAACAGCAGTGACTTTTGGCTAGACGCACATGTCAGAGTGCTTCAACTTGGGTCAGTCAGTTCCTTTGACAATCAGAAGCTCAATTCTAAGGTCTAAGTGTAATTTTTCTCATCTTTATCTCTTTACTTCTCCTGTTCTGCCCGTCCACCTCTATTTTCTCTTCTAATCTTCCATTGCTTTTCCCCTAACAATTGGAAATTCAATGCTAATTAATAATCTCATTTAATGTGTCTAATTTTATTAAAGCATAGAATAATTCAGTCATTTAAATATTGGTTGAATGTTTACACCAAGTGCTGTACTAGGTGCCAGGGTGTTAATACTGATGAACTGCATAGAAGTATTATTGGAGTAACATTTGTAATCCACTTTAAGCTCTTCTAAAGAAAAGGGCTATAAAATGTTAGTATTATTTAGAAACATTTTTTAAAAAATTAATCAACAAATACTCATTGTTTCCATTTTTACTAGGCACTGGTGGATTCAATAAGCTGTACAAAAGTCTCTATTCTCAAGGAGAAAAATTACTCATATAAAAAAGTTGAATAACTATCACTGAACAATAAAAGTGAACTGGTGTCTAAAATGTCAGTACCATAGACAATGTGGGCTGTGAATTTAGAGCAGAGAACTCAGAGAGGGAAAATTTAAAAGAAGCTATTATTTAAAAATATTGTACCTTAATTTTGAGGAATTGGTAGGATATGGGCAGGTGGACAGGAGGTGGGTGCAGGTTCAGGTGAAGAGAATGATAGCTGCAAAAGAAGCTCTGCATGAAAGCATGACTGTTTATAGCACAACATATAACATTATGTGCATCCTTCAATCCTTTCTCTAGACACAAAGATAGAGCGCAAACCAACATTTGCCAGTGGTTAGGAATGGTGAGTGGGAGAGGAGTGGGTATAACTATAAAGGGGTAGCTTGCAGATATCTTTGTGGTGATGAGATAGTTTTGTATTTTGATTGCTGTGATGGTTCCACAAATCTACACGTGATAACATTATTTTGGATTGAATTGTGTCCCCCCACAAAGTTTAATGTGTTGGAGGCTTGGTCCCCACTGTAGCAGTGTTAAGAGGGTGGGAAATCCTATTGTGGTAGTTGAAAGGTGGGGCCTTAGAGAGGTGATTGGATTGTGAAGACTGCAACCTCGTGAATTAATTGATCCATTCTTGGAATAATGGTAGTGGTTCTGATGGCTTTAGAAAGAGAGTGGATGAGGAGGTTAGTCTCTCTCTGCTCCACCATTTTGCAATGTGATACCCTGTATCACTGAAGTCACTACCAAAGAAAGCTCTCACCAGATGTGTTCCCTGGACTTTGGACTTCCCAGTCTCTGAAATTGTAAGCAATAAATTTATTTTTCTTGCAAATTACCCAATTCCAAGTATTTTGTTATAAGCAATGAAAAAAGACTAATACAAAAATGATGTAGAACTATATACAATTTCCTGGTTTTGGTAAAGTTACATAAAATGTAACCAGTGGTAGGAACTGGGTGAAGGGTACTTGATACCTCTCTGTACTGTTTTTCAACTTCCTGTGGCTGTGTAATTATTTCAAAATAAGAAGTTAGGGGCTGGCCCGGTGGTGCACTGCTACAGTGCACCACTTGCGAGCGTGGCGGCGCTCCCGCCGAGGGTTCAGATCCCACATACAGACCGGTTCCCGCTCACT
>NW_007727221.1:41705-44105 GCF_000696425.1 Galeopterus variegatus
AAAAAAAAAAAAAAGAAGTTAAAAAAATTGTAAGCCGGTGTAAAAGACCAAAAAACCCAGCATAATTAAAAGTCATTTCAGGAATTGCTGCCTATCAGCACGTGTATTTCTAATATTATTTGAGAATTATTCACATCAAAGTAAATTACTCTGTGTAACTGACAAGCCACAGCTGAACAATTGAGGTCTACCAGTTCAATTGTCAGAGCTCATACCTGCCTGCAAGCATCAAGCTTCTCCCTGTTGTTTTTGGGTGTTTCAAACAGGGGTGCATCACACGTGCATACAGAACCATCTTGCCTGCCGTGGTCACTACCATGATCATGTCAGCAGCGGTGTGGGGAAGTTACAAGAGAGCCAGATCAGAGGCAGTCATATCTACTGGACAGCTGTGTTCCAGACAAGATGTGACCAGGGTGTGAAAGACTGTACAGACAAGAGATACTTAGAGGACAGAATTGACAGAACGTGGTGATCTTTTGATTTTCTGGAGATAATTTTGAGGTGTCTAAATGGAATTATTCATTACAGTTTTCCTAAGACATGTTCTTCCTACTGCATTTTTCTGGGACTACCATTGTCCCTATCACCCAAACCAGAATCTTGGGAGTTATTCTAGTTTCTTCCCTACCTCTTACCACCTGTTCTTCAGTGGTTTGCCAAGCCCTATTGATTATGCATCTTAAACATCTCTTGAATCTGTCTCATCCTCTATATCCTCCTTGTTCCTCACTGTTTCACACATTATGCTTTTGAACTTGATCTTTTCTGCCTAAAATGATCTCCCTCCTTGTCATCTTGGCACACATAAACTCAATATATCTTAACATACACACACAAACACTCCATTTGCTAATATTTTATTATGAATTTTTGCATCTAATTCCCCCTTTTGTAGTGATAGATAATTTCCCCCTTTTGTAATGTCCTTGCTGTTTTGGAATCAACGTATTTTTGGTCCCATAAAAAGAGGCCTTATCTATTCTCTGGAGCTGAGTTATTACTTGTAGGAGGATTTTTAAATAATGAATTCAGCTTCTTTAATAGATATAAAACTGTAACATGCTACAAGAAAATAACTTCCAACCCACAATTTTATACCTAGTGGCAGAATTTTTCAAAAATAAAGGTGAAATAAATAATAATGTGATCATTGGGATAAAATGAACAAATCATGTTCCCACATAGCTTAGGGTTGTGTAGATGCTTCAAAGACAAAGACCAAACAGAATGTCAGGCTTGCTTTTCTGCATTTCTCTTTTCTCTCTGATCTTGTCTCCTCACTTTCTTGTAGCTTTGACCTTCAGCTTTTGTCTCTTCATTTCTGAGAGAATGCCTACAGCTCTAGGACATTGCATTCTGCTTGGCTTCTAGGTTCTATGCAGTAAGTTGGCAAATGCCCTCAGGACAAAAAGTTGTAGAGAATGTCCAGCTCACCTCATTGAGCTTCTCTTCCCTCTCAGTTCTTGACCCCTGAGCCCTGGCTGTACTGATTTCTTTCTGATGTCTTGAACTAGCTGTTTTAGCAAACTTTTCATATGTTACGAAATCCAGTTTGCTAAATTTTTTTAGGGATTTTCATCTATTTTCAAGAGAGGAGAAGACAGACAAAAGAACTACAAAACTAACAGGAAATAATGAACAAAATGGCAATAGTAAATTCTTTTCTTTCAATAATTATTTTAAATGTAAATGAATTGAACTCCCCAGTCCAAAGATATAGAGAGGAGAAAAGATTTCAAAAAAGACCCAACCTGACTGAAAGTGAAGAGATGGAAAAAGATACTCTGTGCAAATGATATCCAAATAAGAGCAGGGGTGGCTATATTTATTTTGGACAAAATACAAGACTTTAAATAAAAAACTGCTATAAGGCACAAAGAATGATATTATATAATGATAAAAGGGTCAATCTACTAGAAAGATATAACAATTATAAATGTATATGTACCCCACATCAGAGTATTTAAGTATGCAGAGCAAACATTAAGAAAAGAGAGGGAAGAAATAGACAACAAACAATAATGTTAGGAGACTTCAATGTCCCATTTTCAATAATGTATAGAACACATAGAGATTAATAAAGAAATGGAGGACTTGCTCAGAACTATAGACCAAATGAACCTAACAGATGTATTCAGATGATTCCACCACCAACAGCAGAATACACATTCTTCTCAAGTACATACAAAACTTTCTCAGGGATAGATCATGTGTTAATGTTCTTACTACAATAAAATAAAATTTAAAAAAATAAATAAAATCATAAAAATTAAAATAAAAACCCTGTTCCTTTGAGGCCCTTGTCATGAAGCTATATCTCTCTCTTTGTATTGCTGTCATCTTTTGACCACCTGGTCAATCACATTCCTTTTAAAAATTTTGAGAATATAGTTATCT
>NW_007727221.1:45043-47505 GCF_000696425.1 Galeopterus variegatus
ACCGGTCTGTATGTGGGATCCGAACCCTCGGGCGGGAACGCTGCCGCGCTTCCCAAGCGGCACACTTATCCAGTGTGCCACCGGGCCGGCCCCATTTCCCAAAATCTTTACAGCTCATTCACTTACTTTCACAGCCACTCACTGGACACTATTATTACTGCGTTTTAGTTTGCTAGGGTTTTCATAACAAAATACCACGGACTGGATGGATTAAATAACAAAAATTTATTTTATCACAATTCTGGAGGATAGAATTCTCAGATAAATGTGTTGGCAGATTTGGTTTCTTATGAAGCCTTTCTGCTTGGCTGTGGCTGTTTCTCACTGTGTCTTCACATGGTCATTCCTATATCTGTGTTTGTTTCCTAATTTCTTCTTATACAGACATTAGTCATTTGAGATTAAGGGTGCACCTAAGAACCCCACTTTAACTTAACTCCTTCTTTAAAGACCCTGTCTTCAAATGTAGTCACATCTGAAGGACTGGGTGTTAGGATTTCAGCATAAGAATTTGGGGGTGGGAGGACACAACTCAGCCCATAACTATTTATAAGAACTCAAGCTTAAAAGTCAACTATTTAAATAGACCTCAACCTTTCTCCCTTCCAGCCTTTTTATTTGGCTACACCTGCTGCAGTAGTTCTCTGATGATAGAGACTTCTATTTCATTCACCATTCACTTTCTCTAACCTATTAATTCACTCTTTTCTTCAATTCCTTCCATATCCAACTTATATTTCATGATTCTTCATTTCAGTAATGCTATGGACTGAATGCATATTCCCGACACCACCACTCCCCTCTCCCACCCCACATTCATGTGTTGAAGTCTAAATCCCCAATGTAATAGTATTTGGAGGTGGGGGCTTTGGGAGGTAATTAGATAATGAGGGTGAAGCCATTATGAATGAGATTAGTGACCTTACAAAAGGGTGAGAAGACCAGAGCTTGCTCTCTCTGCCATGTAAGAATACAAGAAGACTTCCATCAACAAACCAGGAAGCATGTCCTGACCAGATACTGGATCTGCCACTGCCTTGATCTTGGACTTCCCAGCTTCCAGAACTGTGAGATATAAATTTCTGTTATTTAGGCCACCCAGTTTATGGTATTCTATTACAGCAGCTCAAACTTTAACTAAGAGAAATAAGGATCAATAACATTCATCCAGTGCCCTGATCTTTCTTTCCCCTTTGTCTTTTCTTCATACCCAGTTGGCAAAAATCCATCTCTAAATGCCCCTGATTAATTTATATTTATCTGCAATGATCAGTCAAGGGTTGCTGGAGATATAATGACCAGAAAGGTTAGCTCCTCCATTATTTAGTGATTCAAATGGCCTCTACACAGTCCACGGGATGGCTTGGCAATCTTAGGACATTGTTGTTAGGAACTGCCTCTTTCATACATGATGACCATTTTAAAATTTCTCTCCTCAAATCCTCAAGCCTACCCCTCCCATTCTCATTCTTACATCATTTATTTTCACAGAAAAACTAGGAACCCTCAGGCACAAACTCCTTTACCTCCCCACTACCAAACAGAAAATCCATTCACCTCTGTACCCGCTGTTCCTCCTTCCTTTTTTACAATAGATGAGCTGTCTTTTTTTTCTACTTGAGGCCAGTTCTGCCTCTTGCCCTTTGGATTCTATTCCCTCCCACTTTTTTCAATATTTCACATTATTTGTTTCTCTTTTCTGTCATATAAATTTAATCTCACCTCCTTATTAGATCATTTCCATCAGTATTTAAATATATTCTAGTCTCTCATAATTACAAAAATAAGTTCCTTGATTTCATTTTCTCCACCAGCTATTGCCCCATCTCTCTTCTCAGCCTATGTTTTCAGAAGGACTGACTATTCCCACACACTCTATTTCCTCATATACCATCCTCTTTTTTATGTGCTCTCACCTGGCTTCTAGTCTCATCATTTCACCAAATCAGCTCTTCTAAAAGCACCAATGATATCCGTTTAATATTTAGTTCTTATCTTTCTTGACCTCTTAGCATCATTTAACGCCGTTTACCTTTCATTCCTCTTTGAAATACCATCTTCCTTTGACTTTTGTGCTACCATGCTGTCCTTGTTTTCTCTCCCACATCTTGTCATTCTTTCTGAGTCTCTTTTGCCCAGCTATTGACTGTTGTTTCCCTAAGGCTCTATCTCAGTTTCTCTTCTTATTCTATTTTCCTGCCCTCAGTGATATTATCCAAGCTCACAATATTCTTATAATCCCAAATGTGCCACAGGACATTTGCACGTGGTGTTTCCTTTACAGAACATGCTCCCTCAAACCCTTACCTAACTCATTATGTAAGTATGTTTTATTTATCCTTCACCTTGAAGCTCAGATACCACCTTCTCAGGAAACCTTGCACAACCTACTTTTTCTTGTGCACTTCTGCAGCATGCTTGGAATTATAATTTACATGTATTTATGTGATTTGTTAAGTGAC
>NW_007727221.1:48145-51145 GCF_000696425.1 Galeopterus variegatus
CTACTTTTTCTTGTGCACTTCTGCAGCATGCTTGGAATTATAATTTACATGTATTTATGTGATTTGTTAAGTGACAGGCTCTCCTGTTGGAAGTAAGCTCCATATGGCAGAAACAGTACCTGTTTTTCTTATTATGATTTTAGCCCTTGCATTTAACAAGAGGCTGAGTACATAGGAGGTACATAACAAATAATTGTAGAATAAAATAACTGAATGAATAAACATTTCAGATAATGTGTCTGTGAAATATCAAGATGGAGATTTCCCATGTATGGTTAAATACCTGGTTTTGGAGCCAAGACAGAGATCTGGGCTGGACAATTAATTTGGGATCTAATTGCATGTGAGTGTTAATGAAGGCTATAAGATTCCCAAGGAGTGCTTATGAAGAGAGTAGAAGAGGGAAAAGGAAAAAAACCTTGGGAACATCCACACTTAATGAACTCAGGCAGATGGAGAGTGATCCATCATAGGAAGCTGAGACTGAATATGTCATCCACACACTGCAGGTTTTCCTTGGCAGTATATCCTGTCCTTTGGGCTAACAGATTTCATGGCCATGTATTTGACTCAAAAAATTTCTTATGGCATCTACAAAGCAACCAAATCTGAATATAATCATAACAATTAAATTATTAATTATAATTATATGATAATAATTGGTTAGTATATATATAATAAATTTGACTTGTTACCAATAATTGCAGTGNTATGATAATAATTGGTTAGTATATATATAATAAATTTGACTTGTTACCAATAATTGCAGTGCAGAATTAAGTATCTTTTAAAAATGGTTAATATACATAGAAATTATATTTTTTGTGGTTTATAATCTTTTTGAGCTAAGCCTCTAAATGTTTGCCTAAATGCAAATATGTTTAATCTTTCTCATTTAGCCTGAAAGTACTTTACTGATTATCTGTGAGAATGGCTATGTTCTTGAAGCTCCATTTCCAACCATAAAGGAAGAGGATGATCAAAATGTAGTGTCCTATGAGATCAAAGACATGTGCATAAAGTGTTTCCATTTCTCAAGCATCAAATCTAAGATTTTGGTATGGGATATTCTTGAAGCATTATCTTCTAATGTTTTTTCTTTAGAATATAAAATATCCCTTGTTAAGTGCCGGGGGAATACAAAGAATAATAACACATAGACCTGGACTTTAAGAAGCTTATAATGTGGTAGGAAAGCAGCTAACTATACTAAAAGGCAGTTGCTAATACATAACTAAAATCAAAGTGCAAAGAAAGGAATTTTAGGGATGTACAGAGGAAAGAATGGAGGATCCTGATGGAGGGGTGTGAGGAGGTCAAAGGTGGATGGAACATTTAGTACTTAAAGAATGGGAAGGATTTTGAGAGGATGAAAATGGGGAGGGTGGCAGTAAAGGCTGAGAGAACATCGTGAGGGAAGGCAGAGTTGTGAGAGATTTTGGTCTTTTCAGGAAATGAAGAATGGACTGGTGAAGTGAAGGGATTCAGTTTGTGGGGGGGATGTGGTAGGAGTCTGTGACCAACACATTGAGCTCTTGAAATGTCACCCAAGACATTTCAGTTGAGGCCACTGTGATCCATTGAGCTTTGAGGAGGGGATTGATGTGATGAGATCATATAAATTAGGAAGATTATTCTGAGTGGTAAACAGAATGAAGAGGTAAGAGATGGAGGGAGCAACGCCAGTGTTAGAGGACTTTTGCAATGGACAGTCGATAGATGATGGCGGCGTGAATCGCAGTATTACTAAAGTCGAAAACAACCTTCCTTGTGGACTATTCCGGTCTACCTAATTCCTGGGTTGACAGTGTTAGGCCCTGAGAAAACCGTATTTAGCTTCTCTGTTAGGGAAAACTGACCAAATAATTTCTACAAAATCAGGATCAATGGGGGTAAAACATAAAAGACAGTCATTCCAATGATTTGAAAGTCTTAATGATAAATATATATATATATCCTCACGTTGATAGTTATTTTTAGATGTTATTTGTTATATCAGAGCTGTATTTTCTAGAACCCTACCTCCTTCTGATTTCTTTATCATCCCCAACAGTGTAAATGAATGAATAAGTTGCAGTCATTTTTTATATCTATTTAATATTGCTTTTAAAAGAGATCAATAGAAATTGAAAAGAGAGAGAAAGTAAAGAAGTTGAAGGAGAAGGAAAGGGAAGAAAGGAGGAGGAAGCTAGCAGAAGAGATGGGAGAAGACAGAGAAAAAGAATTCCAGGAGGAGGAGGAGGTGGAGGAGGAGAAGCCGCTACCTGGAATCTTTATTCCACCGACCCCCTCGCCCATCCTCTGCGGATTTTACTCTGGGCCAGAGAAGTTCTGGGTTTCTTTGGTGAGTAATGATGTAATAATTTTCACCTCAGCCCTATTCTGATTTAGTTTATAGTCATTATTTATCACCTTTACTCTTACGTTAGGACTTCATTTATTAACTACTGTTGAAGTTGTGAGTTTTGATGAATGAATGTGTGTTATAGTTGTTTCTTATATCATCTTAACCTCTTTTTTATATGTCTTCTTGTTATATCCACTATCATGTATGGCAATCATACATATTCCAGGCAGGCCAAGCGGGGAGAAAGACCAAGGGTAGAAGGGCAAAGGGCTAAGGGGTTTTCTACTTGAGTCTGTTTGTTTTGATTTTGAAAATAATGACTTTCATGGCAGCACTATTCAGTAGATTTTTGCTTACATCTCATTATCTACAACTATGCTGTGTGGCCGTAGGGAAGTCTAGGAAAATGGATGTTTTTAGATGGTCTCATTGCCCCCCCTAAACACAATTGGGATTGGGCTAATAACAAAGAAGGGGAAAATGAATATTAAGAAGACAAGTACCAGGGATTGTCATAATGTAGTAAGAGTACCTCCTCCAATTATTTATTTTCTACTCTTATCATGAAACATTTTATTGATCTATCAGAAGGCAAGATTTTCTTCATTATAAATTTGTCTCAATTTTCAGTTCCATCCACCAAAAAAAAAAAA
>NW_007727221.1:51782-56527 GCF_000696425.1 Galeopterus variegatus
CATGGAAAAATAGAATTAAAAGATAATATGAATCTTTCCATGAACTTTTTGAAGATCCCTCGTATACATGAAAGATCATCATTAATTCATAACTGGTCCAAGGTCTTTGGCCAGGCCAGGATACTTGCTAGCCAAGGACTGTTGCTGTAGGTGTGATGAGGACTGGCTCTTCCCCTCTTCAACTTTTCCTAGAAATAAATCTCTTGTAGCAACTTCTAAGAAGGCAGGCAACAAAAAAGATGGAAAGTAGTGTTAGGAGCACCATAGGACTCTATTTATTAGTGCCTTTACCCTTTCTGTCTGTCTTCTCTGCTTTATGAAACAATTATTAGTGACTACTATTTTGTGGACTTCATGGGACAAAGAAATAAAGACATTGTTCCTGCCTTCAGGAAGATTCCTTATATGAGGGAAGGAGGCACAGAATCAAGTAACTGTAACACAATGTAATAGATTTCCAATGTCCTGGAAACATAGATGCAAACATTATTAATTATTTGACAAACATATTTAGTGCTTACTTCTAGGGTTGCCAAGTTAATATTACATGGGTTGTACTTATACCAAAAAATTATTTTCATTTATTTGAAACTTAAATTTAACTGAGTGTGTATTAGTCCATTTCTGTTGCTTATAACAAAGTACCTGGAACTAGGTAATTTGTAAAGAATCAATATTTATTAATTTCAGTTTTGGAGGCTGGGAAGTCCAAAGTCCAGGGAACACATCTGGTGAGGGCATTTTCTTGGTGGTAACTCTAAAATGACACAGGGTATCACATGGTGAAATGGCAGAAGCAGAGAGAGCCTAGACTCATCCTGCACTCTACTTTGAAAACCCTCAGATCCATGCCTATGACCACCATTAAACCATCAACTTATTAATCCACTCACTAGGGCATGGTCCTCACAATCTAATCACCTCTTCATGGCCCCACCTTTCAATTACCACAATAGGATTTCCCAGCCCCTTAACATTGTCCACAG
Source organism: Galeopterus variegatus (assembly GCF_000696425.1). NCBI lineage: Eukaryota > Metazoa > Chordata > Mammalia > Dermoptera > Cynocephalidae > Galeopterus > Galeopterus variegatus. The sequence goes on from NW_007727221.1 coordinate 52,769, forward strand.
TGGGAGTTAAGTTTCTAATACATGGACATTGGGGGACACAATTCAATCCACAGCATTCTGTCCCTAGCCCTCAAAGTTCATGTCCTTCTTACAGGAAAGTACATTCATTTCTTCCCCAAAGTTTCAATTTGTTTCAGCTCAGAAGTCCAAAGTCTCAAGGTCCCTGTAAAATGAAAAGAAGTTATCTACTTCCAAGATACAATGGTGGGACAAACATAGGGTACACATTCCCATTCCAAAAGGGAAAAATAGGCCAAAAGAAATGGGTAACAGGTCTTAAGCAAGTCCAAAACCAACAAAGCAAGCATTCAATCTCAAAGCTGGCGAATTGTGTGCATTGACTCCATGTTTGACATCCTCCGCACGCTGCTGTCGGGATTGGGTCCCCAAGTCCTCAGGCAGCTCTGCTCCTATGGCTTTCCTTTTCTCAGGCCACACTTCAGTTCTCTCAGGCTGTTGTTGTATGTTGGTAGTTCCACAGTTCTGTGTTCTCCATGGTGGTTCTGCTCTCAAGGCTCCACTAGGCATGGCGCTGGTGTGGTTTTCCTGCTGGAACTCTGACTCCACATTTCCACTCTGCATTGCTCTAGTGTAGGGTCTCTGCATTGACTCCACTCCTGTGACAGATCTCTTCCTGTGTCCCCAGGCTTTTCCATACATTCTTTGAAATCAGGGTGGAGGCTCCCAAGCCTTCACAGCTCTGACATTGTTTGAACCTGCAGACTTAACCCCATGTGGATGCTGCCAAGGCTTCTGGCTTGTATATTCCAAAGCTGTATGTCCAGCCACACCTGGGGCCAATTTAGCCATCACTGGTGCTGGATGCAGAGACTTGCATACTTTTCCTCACATAGCAGAATCAAGTGCTGAATGAGGGATTTCTTACTCTGCTGAAGTTTGCAGTCTGCAGCTGACTTTCAGATAAAAAGTTTCATGCTTTCAGGATAGTCATTATTTCAGTCTTGCGGATTTTCAAGATGGTCCTCCTGATAAACTTGGCAACAGTCTCATCCATTTCTTTGGCATGGACTTCATCTCCTGCCATTTCACTCCTCGACAGCTGTTCGGGCCTGCTGTGCCTTCAAAGCCACCAATTGCAGTTCTCACCCTAACTTTCTAATACATGGATGTTGAGGGATACAATTCAATTAATAGCAAGGTGTCTTGTATTTTTAACTTATTAAATAAACATATGGCAATCTACTTATTCTGTACCAGACCATTCTAAGTGATTTACTTAACCAACCTATAAAATAAATGCTATTATTATTTGTATTTTACATATACAGAAACCAAGGCATGGAAATGTTAAGTAACTTATCCAAGGTCATATAACTAATAAGAGGTAAAGCCAGCATCTGGACTCAGGCAGTCTGGGTCCAGAGTCCGTGTTCTTCACCATTAAGCCACACCAACAAACAAGGTTAAAGCATAGTTCAGAAAGGTAGTAATGCTAATCTTGCTTGACCCGATGATATGCCAGCTCTATGCCTGCAGCCAAGCATGTGCTATAGGAAAACTGGTATCATTTTTAAGAAATGAAAAATAAAAAGAAAAGAAGGCTGATGTTAGTCTGATATAGATTCTGGTTGGCTTCTAAAATTTTGTATATTGCCTTCGAATTTCTCAAACGTATTAATCATAGCTATTTTGAAGTCCATTTTGAAAGCTACTCTATCAATATCTCTTGTGACTCTGTTTCTTTAGTCTGATTTTTCTTTTGATTTTCAATCAAGTCTTGTCTTTCCTGGTATGCCTAATTATTTTTTAATGACTGCTAGACCATGTATGAAAAACATATAGCTAGGTTGAGTCTCTGTGTGTTGTTGTTATCTCCTGGAGATTTATTTTTGGCTCTGGAAAGCAACTAGAAATCCTAGATCACTTCAATCCCATCATTGATTGAGATGACTTGAAGTTAGGCTTCACTTCCTGTGAGGGACATTCTATTTCTAGTTTATTACTACACCTGGGCTGTCTCACTCCAGGGTTGCAATGGAAAGTAGCCCAGTGGAGAGTGTTTTTATGATGGTCCCTTCTCCTTGGAGGACTCTGGGAATTCTTTCCTTCTCCATAAGCCCATGAGACTGCAGGTAGCTCTGCTCAGCTTCTTAGTTTTCAGCTGCCACTTTAAGAATTAACAGTTGCTTCAGGGAGAAAAGAGTGCCAAATGCCAGGCACACTTCTCCTGGCTTTCCCTCTCTCCTGGATCATGCTATTTTGGTAGCACTCCAATGCCTTCACACACTTTAAAAAAAATGTTTGGTTGTTCTCAGTGGGAGGGTTTGGCTGAAATAATCTAGTCTGCCATTGTCAAAAGTAAAAACTTAATAATTTGATTTTCAGAAGTAATCATATTGTAACTTTCTCTTTCTTATTTACTCATTTTTTGCTCATAAACATGTCCTGGCCCTTAATTTATTTCTTCTAATAAAGACTCTCCAGCCTATATAGAGAAAGAAAGCAAGTTGGAGTTGACAATATAGCTCTTCCAGATGACCACTATTGTCTCACTACAAGGATATATTTTTCCTAAATAGCCCTTCCTGGAAAATTAAGTGTTTAAAGTTATCATAGACTGAAAACTAGCTGTAAAAACAATGACCTGCAAAACCTATTATTAAATATTCTTTTCAGAATAATATTTGAAGAAATAAAATGGAATTCAGTTGGTACTCAGAGGTGATATCTCTGTTGTATTAACTTTTAAGTGGGAACAAAAAATTTTAAGATTTCATTATTATAATTATGTAGTTGCATATAAATGGACAATAGGGATATTTTATAGAAATAATAAAGCCTATCTATAATCAAGAAATAATATAGAAATAGATGTCTTAAGACACCTATTTTTATGTTTTAAATTTTGAAATTATCAGAAAATCTTCATGCAGTCATATGTGTTATATCCCATTACCACCTTCTATATTATTTATCTCTTTTTCCAGGGTGGCTATGATTCTGGTTTTCTGTATCACTGTGCATTCCCCCCATATGACAAAAGCAGTGATTTCAAAGAACAGAAAGATGAACCTTTCGGTTACTGTTTTCTTGAGGATACAGAGGATAATCCTATCCAGACTATCACTTTCAGGTAAACAGAATTTCAAAAAGGTTTAAAAAACTATCTCTCACTGGTGTCTATGTTTTTATCCATCATGGACATTTTCAATTTTTAAAGATCTATTCAAATGAAGGAGCACTTACACAATGATTGGTTAAATAAATCAAATGAATAAATAGAATCAAAGCTGATCCTGAAATTATATTTAAATCCTCCCATCAGATATTCTCTCTGAATTTCTTTATCACACTACTGAATTATATGAATTTACCTTCTGTTATTTATGAGGATGCTACTACATGGTCATATAATGAAGGTTATAGTGATTTTGGAGAAATCACATTGAATCATAGCCCTTTAATAATTGAGAACTGAGTATATATGCCAGTCATTCAAAATTCCACATTTCAAATTGGTTTTTTTCCTTATCCTTTTGTATTGATTTGCTAGGTGTGCTATAACAAATTACCACCGATTGGGTGGCTCAATCAACAGAAATTTATTTTTCACAGTTCTGGAAGCTAGAGTTCCTGGAAACAGGTATCAGTGGGTTTGGTTTCTCTCGAGGCCTCTCTCCTTGGCTTACAGATGGCTGCATTCTTGTTGTGTCCTCACATGCTCTTCCCTCTGTGCATGACATCCCTGGTGTCTGTCTCTCTGTACGTCCTAATCTCCTCTTATAAGGACATCAGTCA
>NW_007727221.1:57068-58000 GCF_000696425.1 Galeopterus variegatus
CTTCAACATATGAATTTTGGGGGTGCAAAATTCACTCCATAACACCTTTGTTATTAAAAATTGAGTCGTGTCAATTAATTTAAAATTAAACATTATTTCAAATTAATATGAAGAACAATTTACTTCTTTTTGTTTCATAGCATTAACCAAATGATGATGTTTTGTGGAATGAGAAATGGAGCAATTCGAGTCTATGTCCTAGATCAGAATGATCCTTCCTTGACCAGTTTGGTAGACTACTGGCACTTCAATATGCATGACAATAACTATGGCTGTATTAAATGCATCTCTACTAGCTTTGATGACCGTTTCTTGGTGACTGCTGGGGCAGATAGTAATATCTTTGTTTTCAGCATTTTTTCTGAATTTGCATTAGAAAAAGGCATAAAAGCCAAAGTGCCATCTCCCAAGGTATGTAACTAACTAACCAATTGACTAATTAACTGACAACAACAACAAACTTCACTCATTGTAGGGGCATATATAGGATGTACACCATAAAATGTGCTTTTGGAAGAGATTGTAAAATATTATTACTGTCTTTAGTATTAGAATGTGACAATATGGGTCATGATCAAAGATTCAGTGTAAATTATTCTATCCTTAGGCAGAATAGACTCTGGTTTTGTGATGAAGATTAAAAGTTTAGATCTCCAAATTATATCCTTTTGTCCTCTCACAGAACCTGCATTTTCTATTATTAAAATGAAAATTTAAAAACAATGAGAATTGTTCATAAAGACTAAGGAATTGTATTAGAAAGACCATAGTTAAAATTCCTATGCACACACTGGCTTCCCATTACCAGGTAGCCTGCATTAAAAGAACACACAAAGAATGTAGGGAAGATATGAGCAGATACATTTTTATTTCTTTTAATAGCAGCAAAATTTGGAGTACTGGCTGCTGTTTAAAGAAGGTCCAGCTCAGAA
>NW_007727221.1:58614-61992 GCF_000696425.1 Galeopterus variegatus
ATTAGAAAGACCATAGTTAAAATTCCTATGCACACACTGGCTTCCCATTACCAGGTAGCCTGCATCAAAAGAACACACAAAGAATGTAGGGAAGATATGAGCAGATACATTTTATTTCTTTTAATAGCAGCAAAATTTGGAGTACGGGCTGCTGTTTAAAGAAAGTCCAGCTCAGAAAGAGGAATTACAGAAGGGAAAGTATATGAATGAAAAGAAAATCTTTGTATTTCTACCTAGTGCCAGCCCTCTCTATAATGAATAGAAAAAAAATTTTACTCCACATTTGAATAATAGTGTCCTTTTATTTATGGTAGCAATCAATATTTCTTAAATCACTGAGGCAGACTCTTCTTTTAAGAAGGCAAAATTAGGAAAAATTGAAAGAAAAAAAAAACAACCCATAAAACCCAACTAAGCTCTGTATGTCTCTGAAGTTCTTACCTTTCTGTACTTTAGAATCAGCTGGGGAGCCTTTAAAAGTACAAATGCTTGAGTCCCACTCAAGACCAATTAAATTAGACTCCCTGAAGGTGAGGCCCAGGCATCAGTATTTTGTAAAATATCCTCCATGTGATTCTAACATGCATCCAGGATTGAGATCCATTGGCATATATTTTGGAACTGCTGCAAGCACCCTTGTTTAACTCAGCTTTATTGTAAATACTTGTAGCCAGGAGATAGTTGGCTGAGTGAGTATTGAGGCAGTCCTACTACCCTGGCTGTGTTCTGCCCAGCTGTTGCCATTGGGCATCCATGCTGTGCTGTAACCAAGACCCCTGCCCAGATACAGGCCCAGCTGCAGCTGCATGCCTGCCTTGTGGTTAACACACACTGCTGAAACAGACTTTTTCAGCCTGCTTCCCACCCGTTGTTCTTTTCCACCCTAAGACATAGTCATAACCACATAAGATCATAAGATCACCCCCCTTGCCCGGTTATAAAAACCTGGAAATGCTATAATATAAAAATAACAGCCCCACTGCATTCGAGGCTCAACCTTTAGACAAGAGACTGTTGAGCCTATGCTGACATATCAATAAACTCTGTTTTCCTGTTTTAAGACTCCGTGTTTCCTGTGAGTTCACAGTAACTCACTGCAGCTGTATCAGTATCAATTTCAGAAATCACAGTGATATTAGAGAACCAAGGGACTTAGCTCTCGGCAATAAAAGAATAAAAAATAAATAAAATTCAATAAATTTATGTCCTGTGTGATCAATAGTACATACAATTTGTTAGCCATCACTGTGTCTTATATTGGTCATGTTTATGACTTCACTTTTACTAAAGTCATAAACTTAACTTTCATAAAAATATGTAGATTAGCATTTCATATGTATAAACACTGAACATTTACATACCATATTTATGAAGGCTGTGATAAAACAACTGATCAGAAAACAGTTTTTATTTCTTCACAATGAATGACAGCAAAACAGACCTATAAAACAGAATAGAGAATAAACAAGTTCAATTTTACTTAAGAACTGATTAGTTAGCAAACTAAGATTCTTTGTTTTACTCACTGGGTTATGATTCCCCTTCCTTAATAGCAAAGGCTAAGGCATTTTATAGCACAGCACCTGAGTAAACAAAGTACTTTATAGTGATTTACTTCTTAGTTCCCCTTAATTTAAACTAATTTCCTTTCTAAAGGAAGATTTGTTTTTCTGATTTTATATTTTTCTCTCTCAAGGTGGGGGTTATATTATTCTGTACACTGTCCACTTTATGCCTTCTTTTGATAAGATCATGTAAAATGCTTATTTAAAATTAGAAAAATATATATATTTAAAAATCTTTCTAGAACACACATGAGGTATTTTGGGTATTAAGCACATAAAAAAGGAATATGCTAAAAAAACCCCACCATTTTGAAATAAATGATCTAGAAATTTTTTGTGTGTATTCTTCATTAATAGCACATGAATATTAGTAATTCACATTTTGAGAGGGCAATTTTGCTGATATTAGCATTTTTAAGAATATGACTAGGTTTCAAGACTTTTTCTACCTATCCCTTCAAATGAAGCAGAAACAAATGAGTTTAGTCAACTGTGATTTTTTCCTTAGTTTGTTTAGTGTGAAGCAACTTCTCAGACCTACAATTCTTAGAAATTGGCAGGAAAAAAACCTTCAATTTGCTTCTTCATAAATATTTTAAGGGAAATATTATACAATTCTAAAGGGCTGACCTTTTACTGCCCTTCTTACAGTTTGAAATTGAAACAGAGCCAATTCCAGAAGATATTGAAGATCCCAAAGCCTACAGGTATGAGGATTTTTAATAAATACTGATTAGGCCTGAGTTTTTGCAAAACAAACCAACATTTTGCAGAAGTTGACAAAGATAAATGAATTTCCCAGCTATTGAATAGTAATGTTCTTTTATGCTGTTTCTGTATCCTAACCTATTATTCTTTTAAATTTCTATTTTCAGTATTGAGAATGCCAGGAGAAAAAGAGAATATGATAAGTTAATGAAAGAAGTGGAAGAAGTAAAAGCCGGGAAGAGAGAACAACTCAAAGTTTTGAGGAATGAATTCTGGAAACTATTAGAAATGAATAAAGAATTACCAACACATATGCAGTTTAAACAGACAGTAAGCCTAAAATAAATTTAATTTTAAATTTAACATATACTGATCCTAGATTGAGACTACTATTTTGCCAGCATGTAGGAACACTTAAAATCATCCTTATGCTTCACTCTATCTGGCTAGTGTGTTTGCAGCAACTAAATTACTGTAGAACTTGACACAGGACTTGGTTTGGAAGCAGATGAGCCTCTTTGCACAATATAAAGTTTACTACTGGATTTAGCTACATCACAATTTTTTTTGTTTGGTAACAAGATAAGATGTAAATATAGGTTTGAATCTGATTATCAACCCTTATTGTACCTAGCCAAAATATATGTTGAGTAGGTACATGTATAATTTGATTCTCTGTGGGTCTATTTCTACAATTCATCATATCTATTGAGAAGACAGTGCCTGGTTGATCCACAAAGTTTCTAAAAAAAATGATTTAGTATAGTTGTAGCTATGGTGACAATCAAAAAGTTTTTAAAGCCAATTTTATATTCTCTCTTTTTCTTTTGTGACTTATTGCAAAGCCCCATGTACCTCCTAGTGATTGTTTTTGGGTTATTTTTGCTTGTTTGTTTGTTTTCATTTTGTACTTCTTCCTAAATGGAATTACTGTTATCTTAACATCAATTACTGTTATCTTTCATCAAGTAAAAACCCAGAATTTATCATCTTTAATATACCCATGGGTTACCCAGCTCTGTCTTAACATCAATTACTGTTATCTTTCATCAAGTAAAAACCCAGAATTTATCATCTTTAATATACCCATGGGTTACCCAGCTCT
>NW_007727221.1:62410-65585 GCF_000696425.1 Galeopterus variegatus
GGTTATTTTTGCTTGTTTGTTTGTTTTCATTTTGTACTTCTTCCTAAATGGAATTACTGTTAAGAGTTTCATCAAGTAAAAACCCAGAATTTATCATCTTTAATATACCCATGGGTTACCCAGCTCTGTAATTCTATAAGCAATTTGCCAACTTCACATAAAAAATGCTTTGGTGAAAACATAATGATTAACTCATTGTATTGGTTAAAAACCTAATTCATAATGGATAAAAAAAACCTTCATGCTTCTTTCCTAAGAAAAAAGTCGATACTTCCAGAGTATGGTCTACATAATTTAAGATAAAGAATAACTGAAGCATGTGCTATGGCTGAACAGTTTGCACACATCATTATTTAAAACACAAACACCTCTGGGAAGAATAATTACTACTCACAGTTTAGTGTGAATGTAGGCTCTGATATTTTTCAGAGGTGAAGATAAGAAAGAAACAAGAGGTCTCTAAAAATCCTTATGAGAGAAAGTTGACCAACTGGAGAAGGACACTCAACAAAAACTTGGTGATGTCAGGAAGACACCAAAGACTGCCATCTTTCCTGCGTGGGGTCACATGGGAGGGGATGTTCAGCTACTGATCAGTTACCATGAACTTCTACAATGTGCCCAGTGGTTATGTAATAGTAGTTTCTTCTGGACAGTGAGAGTATCTTTTAAAAATGTGTACACTCTCCAACTATTATTAGCATTTATTATTTTTATTGTGGGAAAAATCATTTAAATGTGTAAACTTACGTGCATTGTTGTTAATAATTTCTGAGAACCTTTCTCCAGTAGAAGTAACAGCAAAAGTATGCTATTTCTCTTTTGGAATGGAGAGAGTTCCTGGTATTCGGGAGAGAGTTATGATGCAGCATGACAATGAGGACAGAAATTAAAAACTGTGTCTGTGTATGGAACACAGGATTGATATAGTACATTGATAAAGTACCCATTTTAATGAAAAAATCTACTTATCTGCAGGATTTTGAAATAGATTCCAAAATTCGTGCCGAGATTGGCAGAAAAACAGTTTACAAAATTCAACAAGTGGAAAAGGAATTAGCCGGGGAAAAAGAGAAACATGAACTTGGCCTAATGAAACTACAGAATAGGTAGGATACATATTTCCTGTAAGTTCAGTAAGGTGTTTGAGGCCACATATATATTTTTTAATTTAATTTTTTATTTTATCATTACACGAGGTAAACATTTTTTGTGGCCCTTTACCAATTTCTCCCTAACCCCTACTCCTTCTCCCCTTTTCCCATGTCTGGTGACCTCAGTTCTGTTCTTTCCTTTAGAAAGTTCAACGAATTATTGGTATTGTTATATCATTCTTTCTTTCTTTTTTTGTTTATTTTTTTCAGCTCCCACTTATGAATGAGGACACGTGGTATTTTTCTTTCTCTACCTGGCTTATTGCACTTAACATAATCTTCTCTAAGTTCATCTATGTTGCTGCAAATGGCAGAATTCCATTCCTTTTTATGGCAGAGTAGTATTCCATTATGTTTATATACCATGTTTTCCTCATCCAGTAATCTGTCAATGGACACAGAACTATGATAAACATGGGACTGCAGGTATCCCTGCGACATGATGGTTTCCATTCCTTGCGGTACACACCAGCAGCAGGATTGCTAGGTGGTATGACAGTTCCATCTGTAGTTGTTTGAGAAACCTCCATTCTATTTTCTATAACAGATGCACTAATTGACAGTCCCACCAGAAGTGTAGGAGGGTTCCCTTCCTCCGCATCCTTGCCAGCATTTGTTATTCTCTGTCTTTTTGATATTGGCCAGTCTAACGGCCGTGAGATGATGTCTCAACATGGTCTTGATTTGCATTTCCTGGATGCTGAGTGATGTTGAGTAGATTTCATGTGCCTGTTGGATATTTGTATATCTTCCCTTGGGAAGTGTCTGTTTAGCTCCTTTGCCCATTTTTTATTGGTTACTTGTTTTGTTATCGTTGTTTGGGTTCCTTGTATATTGTGGATATTAATCCCACGTCAGATGTATAGTGTGCAAATATTTTCTCCCATTCTATAGGTTGTCATTTTGCTCTGTTAACTGTTTCTTTGGCTGTGAAGAAGCTTTTTAGTTTGATAAAGTCCCATTTGTTTATTTTTCCTTTTGTTATTGTGCTTTTGGGGTCTTATTCATAAAGTCCTAGCCCAGTCCTACTTCCTGAAGTGTTTCCCCTATCTTTTCTTCTAGGAGTTTTATAGTTTCAGGCCTTATATTTAAATCTTTAAACCATTTTGAGTTGATTTTGGTATATGGCAAGAGGTACAGGTCTAGTTTCATTCTTCTACATATGGATGTCCAGTTTTCCCAGCACCACTTGTTGATGAGGCCGTCCTTTCCCCAGTTTGTGCTCCTGTTGCCCTTGTGAAATATCAGTTGGCTGTAAGTAGGTAGGTTGATTTCTGGGTTCTCTATTCTGTTCCATAGGTCTGAGTGTCTGTTTTTATGCCAGTACCAGGCTGCTTTGGTTACTACAGCTTTGTAGTATAATTTGAAGTGAGGTAGTGTAATGCCTCTGGCTTTCTTTCTTTTGCTCAGGATTGCTTTGACTATTTGGGGTTTTCTGTTGTTCCATATGAATTTTAGGATTATTTTTTCTATTTTTGTGAAGAGTGTCATTTTTTTTTGTTTTTAATTTAATTTTACTTGGTCAATATACAATGTGGTTGATTATTGTGGCCAGTTACCGAAACCTCCCTCCCTCCTCCCTCTCCCCCCTCCCTCCTAACAATGTCCTTTCTGCTCGCTTGTCATATCAACTTCAAGGAATTGTAATTGTTGTGTCTTCTTCCCTCCCGCTCCAGGTTGTTTGTGTATTTACTTATTTATTTTTAGCTCCCACAAATAAGTGAGAACATGTGATATTTCTCTTTCTGTGCCTGACTTGTTTCACTTAATATAATTCTTTCTAGGTCCATCCTTGTTGTTGCAAATGGCAGTATTTCATTCGTTTTTATAGCAGAGTAGTATTCCATTGTGTAGATATACCACATTTTCCGTATCCACTTATCAGATGATGGACATTTGGGCTGGTTCCAATTCTTAGCTATTGTCAAGACTGCTGCAATGAACATTGGAGAACAGGTATACCTTCGACTTGATTTCCATTCCTCTGGGTATATTCCCAGCAGTGGGATATCTGGGTCATA
>NW_007727221.1:66093-67121 GCF_000696425.1 Galeopterus variegatus
GCTGGGTCATATGGTAGATCTATCTGCAATTGTTTGAGGAACCGCCATACCATTTTCCATAGAGGCTGCACCATTTTGCAGTCCCACCAACAATGTATGACAGTTCCTTTTTCTCCGCAACCTCGCCAGCATTTATCATTCACAGTCTTTTGAATATTAGCCATCCTCACTGGGGTAAGATGGTATCTCAGCATGGTTTTGATTGCATTTCCAAAATGCTGAGTGATGTTGAGCATTTTTTCATATATCTGTTGGCCATTCGTATATCTTCCTTTGAGAAATGCCTATTCAGCTCTTTTGCCCATTTTTAAATTGGGTTACTTGTTTTTTTGTTCTAAAGTTGTTTCTGTTCCTTGTATATTCTGGATATTAATCCTTTGTCAGATGCATATTTTGTAAATATTTTCTCACACTCTGTTGGTTGTCTTTTAACTCTGTTGATTGGTTCTTTTGCTGTGCAGAAGCTCTTTAGTTTGATATAATCCCATTTGTTTATTTTTCCTTTGGTTGCCCGTGCTTTTGGGGTCGTATTCATGAAGTCTGTGTCCAGTCCTACTTCCTGAAGTGTTTCTCCTATGTTTTTTTTTAAGAAGTTTTATTGTTTCAGGGTGTATATTTAACTCTTTAATCCATTTTTAGTTGATTTTAGTATATGGTAAGAGGTATGGTTCTAGTTTCATTCTTCTGCATATGGATATCCAGTTATCCCAGCACCATTTGCTGAAGAGGCTATGTATCCTGCAACTTTGCTGAAATCACTTATCAACTTGAAGAGTTTTTTTGTAGAGGCTTTTTAGGCTGTTCGATATATAGGATCATGTCATCTGCAAAGAGGGACAGTCTGACTTCATTTTTTCCAATCTGGATGCCCTTTATTTCCTTCTCTTCTCTGATCTTCTATTCCATTGATCAGTGTGTTTGTTTTTATGCCAGTACCATGCTATTTTGGTTATTATAGCTTTGTAGTATAGTTTAAAGTCTGGTAGTGCTATGCCTCCAGCTTTATTTTTTTTGCTCAGAATTGCTTT
>NW_007727221.1:67131-67382 GCF_000696425.1 Galeopterus variegatus
GTGAGAGTGGGTATCCTTGTCTAGTTTTTGTTCTTAAAAGAAAAGCTTTCAGCTTTTTCCCATTCAAGATGATATTGGCCGTGGGTTTATCATATATGGCTTTAATTATATTGAGATACTTTCCATCTATACCTAACTTATCCGAGAAAAAAGTCTTTGGAATTTGATGGGGATTGCATTGAATTTGTAGATCACTTTGGGTAGTATGGACTTTTTCACAATGTTGATTCTTCCAATCCAAGAGCATGGGA
>NW_007727221.1:67395-68756 GCF_000696425.1 Galeopterus variegatus
TTTAAGGTGAAGTGTTAGGTTGTTCACTTGCCATCTTTCCATTCTTCTGAAGTAAGCATTTAATGCAATAAATTTCCCCCTTAGTACTGCTTTTGCAGTATCCCACAGGTTTTGGTATGATGTATCAATATTTTCATTAGTTTCAATAATTTTTTTGATTTCCTGTTTGATTTCTTCTTGGACCCATATGTCACTAAGTAGAATGCTGTTTAATTTCATTTTGTTTGTTATTGATTTATAATTTTAATCCGTTGTGGTCTGAAAAAATACATGGGATAATTCCAGTTTTTTTGAACTTGTTGAGACTTGATTTGTGACCTAACGTGATCTATCCTGGAAAATGATCCATATGCTGATGAGAAGAATGAATATTCTGAGGTTGTTGGATGGACTATTCTATAGATATCTGCCAAGTCCAGTTGGTCTAAAGTGTTGTTTAGATCTTTTGTTTCTCCGTTGATGTTTTGCCTAGATCATCTGCCAATGTTGAGAGTGGGGGTGTTCAGGTCTGCTGCTATTATGGTGTTCATGTCTATCTCATTCTTCAGATCTAATAGTGTTTGCTTCATAAATCTGGCTGCTCTGACATTGGGTGTGTATATATTTGTGATTGTTATATCTTCTGGATGGATCAATCCTTTTATCATTATGTAGTGGCCCTCACTATCTCTTTTTATGGTTTTTAGTTTAAAGTCTATTTTATCAGATATCAGAATAGCTACTCCAGCTCGTTTTTTATTTCTGTTTGCATGGTAAATCTTTTTGCATCCTTTCACTCTTAGTTTATGTGAGTCTTTATAGGTGAGGTGGGTCTCTTGAAGGCAGCATATAGTTGGGTCCTCCTTTTTAATCCAGTCGGCCAGTCTGTGTCTTTCGATTGGGGAATTTAATCCTTTTACATTAGGAGTTGTTATTGAAAGGTGTTGATTTACTCCTAGCATTTTATTGATTTTTGTTTGGATTTCTTAAGTGTCTTTTGTTCCTATCTTTCTGATTTACTGTTTGTTTTCTGTATTTGTTGGTTCCTTAAGTTGTAGATAGCCTTTTTTTGTTTTGTTTTCTCTTCATTGATGCCATTTTTATTATACTAGTGGGTGTTGATTTTTCTTTGGTTTTTATGGCAGTGGTAGTTGTTTTTCAGGTACCAAACCCAGTACTCCCTTGAGAATTTCTTGTAAGGGTGGTCGTGTGGTAGTGAACTCCCACAGTTTTTGTTTGTCTAAGAAATACACTATTTGCTCTTCATTTTGGAAGGATTACCTTTTAGGGTAGAGTATTCTTGGCTGGCAATCTCTGTGTTTTAGTATTTTGAATATATCATCCCATTCCTTTCTGGCTTTTAGGGTTTGTGATGAAAAATC
>NW_007727221.1:69756-78943 GCF_000696425.1 Galeopterus variegatus
CTGATTGGGGCTCACTTATAGGTGATTTGATGCTTCTCTCTTGCAGCTTTTAAGATTCTCTCTTTGTCTTTGAGTTTTGCCAATTCGACAATAACATGTCTTGAAGAAGACCTTTTTGGGTTGAATACGTTTGGGAATATTTGAGCTTCCTGAATCTGAAGATCTGTGTCTTTTCCAATAACTGGGAATTTTTCTGCCACTATTTTTTTGAATATGTTTTCAATGCAATCTCCTTTTTCCTCCCCTTCTGGAATACGCATGAATCGGATATTTGAGCACTTAAGGTTGTCTGATATCTCTCTTAGATTTTCTTCAATGTTTTTAATTCTTTTTTCTTTTTTTTGTCTGCCTGTGTTATTTCAAACAGCCCATCTTCAAGGTCTGATGTTCTCTCTTCTGCTTCTCCTGCCCTGCTGGTTAAACTCTCTGTTGTGTTTTTTATATTGTTAAATGAATTCTTCAGCTTGGCCATCTCTGCTACATTCTTTTTCAGGGCAATGATTTCCTTGTACATTTCTTCTTTCAGGTCCTGTATACTTGTCCTCATTCCATCATGTTGTCTAGCTGAGTTTTCTTGTATCTCATTTAGTTTCACTTAGAATTATCACTCGAAATTCCTTGTCAGCCATTTCAAGGGCTTCTTGTTCTATAGGATCTAGAGCTTGAGAGTTATTATCCTTTGGTGGTGTACTTTCTTGATTTTTCATATTTCTTGTATCTTTCCTTTGACGTTTAGTCATTGTGGCAGGGGGTTTCACAGTCCACATGTTTGACACTACTGTCTGACTAGGATGCTGCTGGGGCTGCCAATTTGGTATGGCTGCCTCAGTGTCTGCTCAGTTGCCCACTAGTGCCTTAGGTGTGTGGTTGCCTCGGGTCTTGGGTGCCTCTCTGGTCAGCATGCACTCAGCTGGGCTGGGGATGGAGTCAGGTGGTGGCAGCAAGGCCTACCTGCTGGGTCATGTGCTGGCACTGCAGGGCGCGTGGTCTCTGTGGAACTTCTGCTTCTCCAGCTGGGCACCTCTCTGATCCATGTGCACTTGGCTGGGCTGGGGATGGAGTTGGGCGGCAGCAGCGAGGCCTACCTGCTGGGTCACATGCTGGCACTGCAGGATGTGTGGTCTCTGCAGAACTTCCGCTTATCTGGCTGGGCGCCTCTCTGATCTGTGTGCACTCGGCCGGGCTGGGGATGGAGTCAGGTGGTGGTGGCGAGGCCTACCTGCTGGGTAGTGCACTGGCACCACAGGGCGTGTGGTCCCAAGATCTCTATTCTTTCCCTTTAAGCTACTGAGCTAGGATTCTCGGACGGGCCTCAGGCTGCTTCTACTCATGGCAGAAAGTCACAGGGAGCCAGCAGGTACAAGCAGATCACATGGCTACAGGAAGCAAGAGAGAGAAGCAAGAGCGAGTATCATTGTTTTGATGGAGATTGCATTGAATCTATAAATCACTTTGGGTAGTGTGGACATTTTCACAAGGTTAATTCTTCCAATTTAAGAGCATGGAATGTCTTTCCATCTTTTTGTGTCCTCTTTAATTTCTTTTTTTTTTTTTTTGTTAAATTTTTATTTTGTCAATATACAATGTATATGATTATTATGGCCCATCACCGACACCTCCCTCCCTCCTCCCTCTCTCCCCTCCCTCCCAATAATGTCCTTTCCGTTTGCTTGTTGTAACAACTTCAAAAAAGTATAGTTATTATATCTTCTCCCCCCCCCGCTTTTTTTGTGTGTGTATGTGGGTGAATTAATTTGTTTATTTTTTAGCTCCCACCAATGAGTGAGAACATGTGGTATTTCTTTTTCTCTGCCTGACTCGTTTCACTCAATATTATTCTCTCAAGGTCCATCCATGTTGTTGCAAATGGCAGTATTTCATTCGTTTTTATAGCTGAGTAATATTCCATTGTGTATATATACCACATTTTCCATATCCACTCATCCGATGATGGACATTTGGGCTGATTCCAACTCTTGGCTATTGTAAAGAGTGCTGCAATGAACATTGGGGAACAGGTATACCTTCGACTTGATGATTTCCATTCCTTTGGATATATTCCCAGCAGTGGGATAGCTGGATCGTATGGTAGATCTATCTTCAGCTGTTTGAGGAACCTCCAAACCATTTTCCATAGGGGTTGCACCATTATGCATTCCCACCAACAATGTAAGAGAGTTCCTTTTTCTCCGCAACCACGCCAGCATTTATCGTTCAGCGTCTTTTGGATTTTAGCCATCCTAACTGGGGTGAGATGGTATCTCAGTGTGGTTTTGATTTGCATTTCCCGGATGCTGAGTGATGTTGAGCATTTTTTCATATGACTGTTGGCCATTTGCATATCTTCTTTAGAGAAATGCCTACTTAGCTCTTTTGCCCATTTTTTAATTGGGTTGCTTGTTTTTTCCTTGTAAAGTTGTTTGAGTTCCTTATATATTCTGGATATTAGTCCTTTGTCAGATATGTATTTTGCAAATATTTTCTCCCACTCTGTTGGCTGTCTTTTAGCTCTGTTAATTGTTTCTTTTGCTGTGCAGAAACTTTTCAGTTTGATATAGTCCCATTTGTTTATTTTTCCTTTGGTTGCCCATGCTTTTGGGGTCATATTCATGAAGTCTGTGCCCAGCCCTATTTGCTGAAGGGTTTCTCCTATATTTTCTTTAATAAGTTTTATTGTTTCAGGGTGTATATTTAAATCCTTAATCCATTTTGAGTTGATTTTAGTAAATGGTGAGAGATGTGGGTCTAGTTTCAATCTCCTGCAAATGGATAACCAGTTATCCCAGCACCCTTTGCTGAAGAGGGAGTCCCGACCCCAGTGAATAGACTTAATGCCTTTGTCGAAGATCAAATGGCAGTAAGTGCGTGGGTTAATTTCAAGTGTTTCTCCTATGTTTTCTTTAATAAGTTTTATTGTTTCAGAGTGTATATTTAAATCTTTAATCCATTTTGAGTTGATTTTAGTATATGGTGAGAGGTATGGGTCTCTTTAATTTCTTTCAGCAGCGATTTGTAATTCTCATTGCAGAGATCTTTCACCTCCCTGATTAAATTGATTTACAGATATTTTATTTTTTTTTGGTGACTATTGTAAATGGGCTTCCTTCTTATTCTGCTAGTTTATTTTTGATGTATAAAAATGCTACTGATTTTTGTGTGTTGATTTTGTATTCTGCAACTTTATTGAAATCATTTATCAGCCCCAAGCGTTTTTTGGTAGAGTCTTTGGTTGTTTTTTTTTTTTTTTTTTTTTTTTATAGGATGATGTCATCTACAAACAGGGACTGTTTGCCTTTGTCTTTTCCCGTCTGGATGCCCTTTATTTCTTGCTCTTACCTGATTGCTCTGAGTAGTACTTTCAATATTATATTAAATAAAAGTGGTATCCTTGCCTTGTTCCTGTTCTCTCAGGATGGTATTGGCAGTGGCTTTGTCATATAAGGCTTTGTGTTGAGATAGTTTCCTTCTATACCTAATTTGTGGAATATGGTATCATGAAGGGGTGTTTATCATGAAGGGGTGTTGAATTTTGTCAAATACTTTTTCTGCTACCCAGTCATAAAAAAGAATGAAATTCTGCCATTTGCAGCAACATGGATGAGCTTGGAGAAAATTGTGTAAAGTGAAATCAGCCAGGCACAGAAAGAGAAACACCACCTGTCCTCACTCATAAGTGGAAGCTAAAAAAGAAAGAAAAAAGAAAAAGAAAGAAAGACCATAATAAAATGTTGAATTTTCATAAGCAGTGAACAGACCTATAGTAACTAGAGGTGGGAAAGGGAGGGTTAGGAAATAATTGGATAAGGGAGACAAAGAATAATTATGATTTGTAATGATGAACATACTAATAATATTGATTTGATCATCACATACTGTGCATAAATACTGATAAGTCAACTCTGTATCCCATAAATGTGTAAAATCAATTATGTTAAATTTTTAAAAATGTTTTTAAAAAAAACACGCAAATATGTGCCCACAGGAATAGCTACTCTTATATTGGATAAAATAAACTTTAAACCAAAAACCATAAAAAGAGACAAAGAAGGCTTCTATATAATGATAAAGGGATCTATCCAGCAAGAAGACATAACTATCATAAATATATATATATATATACACACACACACACACACACACACACACACACATACATATGCCCAACACTGGAGCACCCAGATATATAAAGCAAACACTATAAGGCCTAAAAAAAAGATAGAACCCATACAATAACATTAGGGAACCTGAATACCCCTCTCTCAGCACTGGACAGATCATCTAGGCAAAAAATCAACAGAGAAACACAGGATTTAAATTACTCTTTAGACTAGTTGGCCTTGGCAGATATGTACAGAACTTCTTGCCCAACAATTACAGATTATACATTCTTCTCATGAGCACAGTTGTGGAACCACTAGGCTATGTCCTCAGAAGGAACCAACACCCCTAATGCCTTGATTTTGGATTTCCAGTCTCCAGAACTGTGAGGCAATAACTAACTTATTTTAATCCAACCAGTTTGTGGTACTTTGTTACAGCAAAGTCAGAGTGTACATTGATTGAGCCATTTTAGGCTAGGTTATATGCATGTTTAGCATTGTTAGACACTGCCAGTGTTCTCAAATGGTTCAATCACACAGACGAGGGTGTTACACCTCTTGCTGTATAACTGAGACACAAAAAAGATTACTCAAAGCAATATGAATGCAATGAGAAACCTGAAGGGACTGCACGTCAGCAACTCTTCTGTTAGAAGGAGAAACTGCGTACAACCCCGAGTCGGTTTTTTCTTCAGTTTTTATTGTAAAGACAAGGAAATTACAGGGAAAAAACAGATGGTTAATCAATCATAGTAAGAACATAAAGAAACTGGCTATGTAACAATCTTCATCCAAGCAGGTACGGTTCAAAATAGTTTAAACAATATACCATCAAAAGAGCCATAAATCTAAGCTATGTGACATGCAAAAGAAACAATAAGATAATCATTAAAATGCCTGACTCCTTGAGAAACTCAAAGAAACAGCTTAAAGCAAAATGTGGAACAACCCCCATGTACTAACTAATCTAGTAGAACGTCCTTGGAAATCTTAACTCACGTATTTTCCCATCATTTAAGTTCTGTTGTGTTAAGGGTTATTGCCCTCAGAACAACCCCTGTTTCACTTCAGTTCTCTTATTCACATTCAAGGCTTTAGACCTGTGTGAGTTTCCTTCTCACAAAATCTTCCAATGAACCCATTATATTAACGATCAGTGTATACAATCCCTTACCTAAACAGTGATTGGAATTGATTCGGTGGGCTCTTGCCCCCTGGCTATAGGTTCTTGCTTCCTATTTGAGGACTTTTGTCCCATATATGCATTACCTAAAAACCCTATCTAATAATCAAATAGGCATCAAAATTTCTAACCCTCTACATGAGGGTACTTCAAAAAATTCACAGAAAGATTTGTATTATCTTTTAATTCAATTTTTCCGTGAATTTTTTGAAGTACCCTTGTGTGAATATATATGTACACACACATACATACATATATATGTGTGTGTGTGTATCTATATAGCACAAGTATAAATCCTAACCCACAAACTTAGGTATATAAGTAATGTGGCTGTTTTTTATTTTATGTCAACTAACTTACATTTGACTCTGGACTCTTATTCTACCAAGAAGACAGGAAAGTCAGTCTCAGTACAACAGAGGCTCGTTGTCCCAGCCCACCTGCTTCTCTCAGTTTGTTTATTCTATGGTTTCTGGGCTCTGTTTGAGCAGGTAGTCTTTGGTGAGGTCAGATCACCTGTACCCAGGATCAAACACAGAGACAGCCATTACATTTGAGGCCTTGCCACCTCCCCAGATGCTGCCAGAAGCAGGAAACAAGTGCGCACCGCTCCAGGATCCAACTAGCTCATCTTCCTCCTAGTCAGGTGGAACCACCTCCTTCCTATTCTTATCTTTATAGCATCATGTCTTCCTTGAATGAATAAAAGCAAATAATAAGTAACTAGCTATCTGATTGGAGTGCTGGGAGAGGATAAAGTTGTACCACTGAATAATACTGGGTATTACCAGTGTTTTCATCTCCACCAAACTATCAAGCTAAATGTGGTAATGGTTGGTTGAGTAACTTGCATACCTTTTATTATTGGTGAGGTTGAGGATTTTGTTCCATATATTTATAGTTCATTTTTATTTATTCTTCTGATAATTGTCTGTTTAGATTTCTTATTTGTTTTTCTTTGGGTTCTGTTTATTTTCCTCATTTTTAGTTTTGGTCTCTATGTCTATGCTATGTATATATTTGCCTTTTATTATACATACAACCATACAAATGCTTTCCCCTTCTCTGCCATTGGCCTTAAACTTTGTTCATATTTTTCTAACTCTGTAAAAGTTTTAAGTTTGATGTGATCAAAACCATTCATATTTTTTTCAAGTTATCTTGGTCTTATGGAAAGGCTAAAATTAGAAGAGTAAAACTCCAGTGGGCAAAAAGATAAAGGGAATAAGTCTTCAAGAGATGACAAAGATACTATGCTATGAAAGAAAAGGGAAAATGAAAAAGAAATAGTACGTTATTTAAACATGAGTTAAAAGAATTAAGTTAGAAAAATAGTAAGAAAGGCAAATAAGGAATAATTGATACATACATAAATAAGTTAAATTCTAAAATTTTAAGAGTGCGTGTGTAAGGGAGGAATAATTATGACCCAGTGGCCAAAAATAGTAACAACTTAATTGATGAAAACTTTTTTTTCCATTTTATTTTAAAATTGACAGATATATGAAGAACTTTTAAAATGTAAATCCCTGTGGGTTATGAGAGAAAGTGAACTAGAGATTAATATGAATTTCTGAGCTTAATGTTTTTCATAGAGGCAAGTAGGGGAATCTGATAGTTTGGGGCTCCCATGAAATGTCCTTAAAAATAGAAAGCTGAGGTGCAAAGAGAAGGAATGGGGACGACTACCCTTTTATTCGACTGCCCAAGATCTGCTCCCCTCATTGTTACCATGTACAAGTAAATTGCATTGTCACATGTATATGAAAACACGCACGTACACACATACCTACATACACATAAACATATCATTTAAAAAAAAGAAATGTGTTTTGAATGCCGTAATATGGTGAACATTCTTTAATCTCTGAGAAGTGAGTATTAAAATTATTTTTCCACCTTTTGATTGAGAAACCCCTTACATACATATTTATTTACACATATGATTTATACATGTATTTATATGTATAATACATATATACACAATATGTAATGTATCTATTATATATAAAATTTATTATATATAATAGGTGAGGAGGTAGATTATACTTCCTCAGAGTTTGCTATAATCATTAAACTGCAGTCTGTCCACAAAATTTTTGTTTTTCCATATATTAGCAAAACAATGATATTATACTGATTAATAATGAGTTGTTTAGTATTTTCATTAGAAAGAATTTTTACTTGCACTTTAATCAAATCTAATCCAATTTACATCACATCCTGTTGATATATGTGTGGTTAAAATTTGAAGCTACACAATATAGTAATATTATTTATAAGAACAGTATGTTGTAGTCTTATTTTTATTACTTAATAGTCATGCACAATGACCAAAATGGTGACTATTGCAAATATTTGCAGATATTTGTTTTATTCTTTCAGATTTCGTGATTCATTGGAAAGTGATACTATTGTGGTTCGTGCCATACAAAGTGACCACAAGATATCCTCCTATAGGCTCGTAAAGCTTTCAAAGTATTCCAGTTTCAAACGCCAAAGTCAATCAGACAGAAGAGCAAGCAAACCGGACAGATCTGAAAAAGAGGGAGCCGGAAGAAGCGATAGCCAGAAAGATATAGGTAGCCTAATGACGAGAAGGCACTTAAATCCTTATTTAAACTTCTTATTTAAATTTATTTAATTCTTATTAAATAAGGATCTCTGCAACCTGTTTCTTATGGATGCCCACAAGGTGATTGCAGATGAGTAGGAGAAGGACGAGAATTCTGGGAATGGTTTGGAAAGCCCAGACGAGAATAAATAAAGGGTACTTTGGCTGGGCCAGATCTAGGCTGCTGCCAGTGATACAGGACTAACATTAATG
The DNA here is from genome assembly GCF_000696425.1 of Galeopterus variegatus. Classification (NCBI taxonomy): domain Eukaryota; kingdom Metazoa; phylum Chordata; class Mammalia; order Dermoptera; family Cynocephalidae; genus Galeopterus; species Galeopterus variegatus. The sequence goes on from NW_007727221.1 coordinate 77,867, forward strand.
CTGGTTCATCCTCTTCACTGAGAAACCTTTAATGTCTCCTTCCTCACTCTAGGATAAATTCTGAAACCACTATCCTGGTATTTAATCCTTCCACAATCTACCCCAGTAGAGCTTTCTCATACTGTTTGACTTGCCTGTTTAGCCTGCTGTTCTGCTTGCTGCTTTCTAACTGTGCCACACCCGGGTTGTACACCCAGGCTCCTGCTGAAGTCATCTCTTCACTCCTCTCCTCTCTGAATTCTCCCAGTTCTTGGGATCCAGCTTGAATTACACTTTTGTTATAATGCCTTCCTGTGACCACCCAGGCCATATTAAACTCTTTCTTTTTCATGCTACCATAGGACCTTTGAAATACGGAATAGTAAATGGTGACATAACTATATAACTACCTTATAGTATTATTTAATTTTTATGTGTATCTAAAATATATCCTTATGTAGCTTGAACATGAATAGAGTGATTTCCCAGTAGATACTTGTTAACTGATAAAGCCAATATTTTTAAAATCATAGGTTTGATTGTGTGTTTCTGACCAGTTTTTTAATTGGTCGCATACCACTTCAGTTGGTACATGCCACTTCAAATCACATGTGTCAAATAGGATTCACTTGCTTCTTCCTCCTTTCCCCACCAGCAATCACATCACAAACACTTTTTCCCAGCTTCCCAGTTCTGTCAGTGGTCCCTCATTATTTCTCTTCTGCTCTAAATGTTTAATATATGCCTTATATTGCTAACTTTTTAACAAAGTGCTTTGTGACTTAGATCTCTTTATTTTGGCATTCCGCAATATTTATTATGGGTTTAAATTCACGGTAGTTGCTCAATAAATACTTTGGTTTACAAATTAAATATATTCTCTGCATTTTTTTTTAATGTGACGGGTTAAAACAATATTTCAGAGTTTTGTTTTTTATGTCTTAGAAAGACTGAAAAAAATATTGATTCTCTGTACAGGTGGAAGTATTAGCATACAAGAAGAATCAATAATAGAAAAAGGGAAGAAATTCAGACCTAAAACCCTAAGTGAAATTATGGTGAAAAATCAAATCGAGAAAACAAGGAAACTTATATTAA
>NW_007727221.1:80432-82812 GCF_000696425.1 Galeopterus variegatus
GTTTTTAATTATTTGATGTCTAATTTATTGGTTTTTCATTTTATGAATCTTGGTTTTGGTGGAAGTCTAAGAACTCTGCCTAGCCCTAGGTCCTAAAGATTTTCTCTTATTTTTTTCTAAAAGTTCTCTACTTCTTCATTTTATATTTTAAGTCTGTAATTCATTTGGAGTTTATTTTTTATAAGGCATGAGACTTAGATTGAGGTTAATTTTTTTCTTTATGGATGTCCAATTGCTATAGCACCATTTATTGAAAAGGCATCTCCTTCCCTGAGTTGTTTTTGTAACTTTGTCAAACTTCATTTGAGCATATATGTGTGGGTCTATTTCTGGGTTCATTTTATGTTCCATTGATCTATACGTCTGACCCTTTGCCAACAATACACTGTCTTGATTTCTGTAGCTATATAGTAGGTCTTAAAATTGTTGAAATAGAGTGGGTAGAGCTGGCATCCACACCTTGTGTCTGATCTTAGGGGGAAAGTATTCAGTGTTTGAATGGTATAACTGTTTTCATCCTTTCACTTCGACCTACTTATACTATATTTGAAGTTAGTGTTTCATAGACAGCATATAGTTAGGTCATGCTTTTTAATTCACTCTGCCAATTTCAGTCCTTCAATGGTATATTTAGACCATTTACGCTTAATGTAATTATTGATATTTAGGGCTTACATCTGCCATTTTATATTTTGTTTTCTGTTTGTCCTTTTTGTTTTGTTTTTCTGTTTTCTTTTTTCTACTTTCCTATGGTTTACCTAAGAATTGTGTAGTTACAATATGATTTAGCTGTAGTGTTTTTTGGCATATCTCTTTGTATAGCTTTTTTGGTATTTGCTTTAGGTGTTTTATTATGTATACACAACTTACTACAATCCACTGGTGTTGACATTTCATAAGTCTGAATGAAGCATAAAAAACTTACCTGCCTNTACAATCCACTGGTGTTGACATTTCATAAGTCTGAATGAAGCATAAAAAACTTACCTGCCTTTATGTCCCTTTACTGCCCCCCCTTTAGAATATGATTGTATCAATATTTTCTCTACATACATGTTAGAACTACATCACACAGTGTTATAATTTTTGCTTCACCATCAAACACAACTTACACAATAAGAGAAAGAAAATGTATTTATCCATGTTTTTACTTTTTCCATTTTAATATGTTTCTGCCTGATGTTCCAAGGTTTCTTCTTTTATTATTTCTTTTTTGTTTAGAGAACTTCCTTTAGTTATTCTATTAGGGTTGGTCTGTTCATGACAAATTCCTTTAGTTTTTCTTCATGTAAGAGTGGCTTGATTTCCCTTTCATTCCTGAAGAATATTCCTACTGAATATAGATCCTTAGGTTGACAGTTCTTTCTTTCTATTTTTTTTTTTTAAATTCAGCTCTTGAACTTCCTTCTGGCCTCTGTAAGTTCTGATGAGAAACCCAATACTGTTCAAATTGTTTATCCCCTATTGATAGGGTGTCACTTTTTCCCCCATTGCCTTCAAGATTTTTTCTTTGTCTTTAGTTTTCAGAAGTTTGAGTATGATGTGTCTTGGTTTAAATTTCTTTGGGTTTATCCAATTTGGAGTTTATTTAACTTCTTTAATCTATAGGCTTATGTCTCTTGCCAAATTTGGGAAGTTTTCAGCCATTATTTCTTCAAATACTTTTTTGGTCCCATCCTCTTTCTCCTGTTTTTCTTGGGCTCCAATGACACAAATGTTAGATCCCTGAGGCTCTGTGTTTTTTATTGTTGTTGTTTATTTGTTTGTTTTTAGTTTTCTTTTTTTCCCCTGTTGTTCAGATTGGGAAATTTTTATTATAGTGTCTTCAAGTTCATTGCTTCTCTCTTCTCTCCCCTCTCTTATGCTATTGAGCTGATCCACTGACTTATTATTCTGGTTATTGTATTTTTCAATTTTAAAATTTTTATTTGGCTCTTCCTTATACAGTCCATTTATTTCTGAGACTTTGTATGTCTTTCTGAGACCTTCTACTATTTCATTTGTTTCAAGCATCTTGGTATCTGCTTCAAAAATCTTGTCAGATTACTCTAACATCTCTCTTATCTTGGGGTTGGCATCTGTTGATGGCATTTTTTCTCATACAAGTTGAGGTCATCCTGGTTCTTGGTATGAAGAATGATTTTTTAAATGGAAATCTGAACATTTGGGGTAAAACATTATGAGACTCTGAATCTCATTTATACATTCTGCTTTAGCTGACTTTCTCTGACTTCCATGGGGTAAGAGAGCGGGTACCATCTCATTATGCCAGGTGAAAGGAGAAGTACAGATTACTTACTCTTCCTCCATTGGTATCTGAGGAAGGAAGAAGCTCCTTGCTGGGCAAGAGTTGTAGTTCCAAATGCTGACTAGTCCCCCA
>NW_007727221.1:83450-96333 GCF_000696425.1 Galeopterus variegatus
AGGAAGGAAGAAGCTCCTTGCTGGGCAAGAGTTGTAGTTCCAAATGCTGACTAGTCCCCCACCTTGCTTTCAACTTGACCTCTACTGATACTGTGGAGGGTGGTGGAAGTCATCACTCCGAGGAAGGAAGAAGCTCCTTGCTGGGCAAGAGTTGTAGTTCCAAATGCTGACTAGTCCCCCAACTTGCTTTCAACTTGACCTCTACTGATACTGTGGAGGGTGGTGGAAGTCATCACTCCCCACTAGGCTTTTTCTGAGGAGAGGGATAGGTCACATTGTTACTGCTTATTGGGGGTGGAAGTCCAGGCTCCTTATGAGGTCTCTACTGACATTAAGGTAGCAGGCCTTGTTACCAGCCATTGGAGATGAAAGTCCTGGTTATCTTTTCACCTTCTCTAATGCCACCTAAGTGGGGATTGGGTTGCATTTTTTTGGTGCTAAGTTTTGAGTGTTTGTGTTCCTGCTGTGGATTGAATGTCCTCCCCAAACTCACTGAAGCTTGATCCCCATAGTAACAGTGTTAAAAGGGTGGAAAATCAGATTATGGCAGTTTTGAAAGGTGGGGCCTTTATAAAGTAGTTAGATTGTGATGATTATACCCTCATGAGTGGATTAATTCATTCACGGAGTAATGGGTTAATGGTTTGGTGAGTGGTCACAGGAGACCAAGTGAGCACATTAAAGAGGTCTTGCCATGAGATTGTGTGTATCACCACAGGACTCTGTACAGAGTTCTTACTAAGAAAAAGGACTTTGCAAGATGATTCCCCTGGACTGTAGACTTCCCAGCCTCCAAATAATAAATAAATTTCATTTCTTTATAAATTTCCCAGTTTTAGGTATTTTGTTATAAGTAACAGAAAGTGATTATTAATACAGTGCTCCTCAAATTTATGTTGAAATTCTAATCCCCAAGATGATGGCAATAGGAAGTGGGGCCTTTTGGGAAGTGATTAGTGACTTCAATGAAATTAATGCCCTTATAAAATAGGCCCAAGGAAGCTCAATACCCCCTTCCACCATGTGAGGACACAGTGAGAAGGCACCAACTGTGAATCAGGAAATAGGCCCTTGGCAGACACTGAATCTGCCAGCAACTTGATCTTGGGCTTCCCAGCCTCCAGAACTATGAGAAATAAATTTTTGTTGTTTATGAGATACTCAGTCTTGGTATTTTGTTATAGTAGTCCAAATGAACTAAGACAGTTGGTGAAGGCATAAGTCTAGACTCCCCACTTGGTGTTTTCTGGCATGAGTGGATGTGGGGCCATGGTTTTTCTCTGTGGTGTTAGGCTGCAGTAGAGCTATTATTATTTTCTGTTTTGCTATTCTTCTCTTTTCTTGGTCCTTTATGTTGAGAGAGCAGGATTTTGTTGGTTTTTTTTTTTTTTTTGTTCCAAACCCATTGGTGTTTCTCTGTTGTTGATTTCTTCAGCTCCAAGTCTGACATATGTGAGATAAAAAGAAAACCAAGGGGACTTACCATGATATCCTTACTTCTTATCTTTGCTTTATATATAATGTCCAGGGTTTTTATTTGTACTTAGTAGGAAAAATAGAAAAATGGTCTATTCCATCTCTTGGTTGTAGAAGTCCTCCCATTTTTTTCTTATATTTACTTTGTGTCCAGTGACCTTGTAAGCTCACTTATTGGGACTCGTAGATTTCATTGTAGATTCCTTACAATATATTATAAATAGGATCATGTATGTGAGTAAAGACAGATTCTTTTTCTTTTAAAATAAAATCTTAAATAAGAATCTTTAATTTTAAGAAGTTTTATTGTAGTAAGAAAACAATATGAGATCAAACTTCTTAACTAATTTTTAAATGTATAAAACATTATTGTTGACTATAGGTACAATGTTGTACAGGAGATTTCTAGAGCTTATTTAGCTTGCTTAATTGAAACTTTATGCCCATTGATAAGTAACTCCCCATTTCTCCCTTCTCCCAGCCCCTGGCAATCACCACCCACTCTTTGATTCTATGAATTTGCCTATTTTAAATACCTCATATAAGTGGAATCACGCAGTATTTGTCTTTCTGTGACTGGATTTTTCACTTAGCATAATGTTCTCAGTGTTCTTCCATGTTGTCACATGTTACAGAATTTCCTTCTTTTCTAGAGCCGAATAATAGTCCATTGTTTGTATTTGCACATTTTCTTTGTCTGTTCATCTGTTGATGGACATTTAGGATGTTTCAACACCTTGACTGTTGTTAATAGTGCTGCAGTGAACGTGGGGGATGCAAATATTTTTTCAAGATCCTGATTTCAATTGTTTGGATAAATACTCAGAAATGGGATTCCTGGATCATATAGTAGTTTTATTTTTATTTTTTTGAGAGGCCTCCATTCTGTTTTACATAGTGGCTGCACAACTTTGCATTCCCACCAGCAATGTGCAAGGGTTCCAGTTTCTCCACATCCTCATCAACACTTCTTGTCTTTCAGTTTTTGTTAATAGCCACCCTGACAGGTGTGAAGTGATAACTCATTGAAGGTTTGATTTGAATTTCTCTGATGACTAAGGATGTGGAGCATTTTTTCACATACCTTTTGGCTATTGGTATGTCTTCTTTGGAAAAATGTCTATTCAAGTACTTAGCCCAATTTTAAATCAGGTTATTAGCTTTTTGCTATTAAATTGAAAAAATCCCTATATATTTTAAAGATCAACCCGTTATCAGATACGTGGTTTGCAAATATTTTCTACCATTGAGAAAGTTGCCTTTTTTATCCTGTTGATTGTTTCCTGTTCTGTGTAGAACCTTTTTAGTTTGACTTAATTGTGCCTATTTATTTTTGTTTTTATTTCCTTGGCTTTCAGGGTTATATACCTAAGATCATTGCCCAAACTGCTGTCATGAATTTTTTCCCCTATTTTCTGTTAAGAGTGTTACAGTGTCAGGTCTTATGTTTAAGTCTTTAATTCATTTTGAGTTGATTTTTGGTATATGTTGTGAGATAAGGTTCCAATTTTATTCTTTTTTATATAGATATCCAATTTTCCNTTGCTTTGTAATATTTTTTTTTAAATCAAAAAGTGTGATGCTTTCAGCTTTCCTCTTCTTTCTCAAGGTTGATTCTGTGTTTCCATACGATCATAAGATAGTTTTTTTTTTATTTCTGTAGAAACTGCCACTGAAGGGATTGCACTGAATCTGTGTAACACTTTGAGTAATATGAACACTTTAACAGTATTAAGTCTTCCAATCTGTGACCACAGGATGTCATTCCATTTGTTCTGTGCTCCTTAGTTATTTTTCAACAATGCTTTGTAGTTTTCAGTGTACAAGTCTTTTAACACTAGTTAAGCTTACTCGTAAGAATTTTATTCTTTTCGGTGCTACTGTAAATGGAATTGTTTTCCTAATTTCCTTTCAGATAGTTTGTAGTTATTGTATATGCAACTGCTTTTGTATGTTGACTTTTTATCCTTAAACTTTACTAAATTTGTTTACTAGTTCTAACAATTCTTTTAGGTAGTCTTTAGTGATTTCTATTTATAAGATCATGTCATCTGCAAACAGGAATGATTTACTTTTTCCTTTCTGTTTGTGTGCCTTTTATTTTGTTTTCTTACCTAATTGCATTGGCTAGGACTTCCAGTATTATGTTAAATAGAAGTGGGTGAGAGTGAGCATCCTTACCTTCTTCCTGGTCTTAGAGGAAAAGCACTTAGTTTTTCATTGATGAGTAGGGTGTTAGCTGTGGGCTTTTAACATATGACTTTTATTATGTTGAAGTGCTTTTCATCTATTCCCAGTTTGTTGAGAGTTTTTGACAAAAACAGGTGTTGGATTTGTCAGATGTTTTTTCTGCATCTATTGAGATGCATATATACTTGATCCTTTGTTCTGTTAATGTGGTTAATCAAATTAATTGATTTAAGTGTGCTGAACCATCCTTGCATCACAGGGATGATCCCATTTTGTCATACTGTATGATCATTTAGTGTGCCATGGGATTTGGTTTGCTAGAATTTTGTTGAGGATTTTTGTATCTATATTCATCAGGCATATCAGCCTATAGTTTTCTTTTCTTGTGGTGTATTTGTCTGGCTTTGATATAAAGGTAATGCTGGCCTCATAAAATGAGTTTGAAAGTGTTCCCTCCTCTTCAGATTTTTGAAAGTGTTTGAGAAATATTGGCATTAATTCTTCTTTAAATGTTTGGTAGAATTTACCAGTGAAGCCATCTGGTCCATACTTTTCTTTGTTGGGAGGTTTTTGATTATGGATACAATCTCCATTTTAGTTAAATGTCAGTTCAGACTTTCTTCACAATTCAGTCTTGGTAGGTTGTATGTTTCTCAGAATTTATACATTTCTTCTAGATTATTCACTTTGTTGGTGTACAATTGTTTGTAAAAGTCTGTTATGATTATTTTTATTTCTGGGATATCAGTTGCAGTGTCTTTTCTTTCTTTTCTAATTTTTATTTATTTGAGCCTTTGATCTTTTTACTTAGTCTAGCTACAACTTTGTCAATTTTGTTTATCTTTTCTACAAACCAACTCTTAATTTTGTTAATTTTTAAATTGTGTTTCTATTTTCTATTTTATTTACTTTTGCTTTAATATTTGTTATTTCCTTCCTTCTGCTAACTTGGGGCTTCATTTGTTCTTCTCTTTCTAGCTCTTTGAGGTGTTAAGGTAGGTTGTTTATTTGTGGTCTTTCTTCTTCAGTGTAGGCATTTATCACAATACATTTTTCTCATAGTAAAGCTTTTGCTGCATCCCATAAATTTTGGTATATTGGTTTTTGTTTTCATTTGTCTAAAGTTATTTTATAGTTTCCTTTTTGATCTCTTTTTTACCCAATGGTTGTTCAAGAATGTCTTGTTTAATTTCCACATATTTGTGAAATTTCCAGGGTTTTTTTTTTTTTTTTTTCCTGCTGTTGATTTCTGGTTTCATTCCAATGTGGCCTGAAAAGATACTTAGTATGATTTCAGTTTTCTTAAATTTGTTAGAAGTTGTTTTGTGACCTAACATGTAATCTATCTTGGAGAAAGTTCTGTGTGCACTTGAGAAGAATATGTATTCTGCTGTTGTTGGGTGGAATGTTTTGTATATGTCTGTTAAGTTCATTTGGTCTATAGTGTTCTGCAAATCCTCTGTTTCTTTATTGATATTCTGTCTGGATGTCTAGTATTGAAAGTGGGGTATGAAGCCTCCTACTATCATTATATTTCATCTCTTTCTCCCTTCACTTCTGTAATGTTTGCTTTGTAAATTTAGGTGATCTGATGTTGGGTGAATATATATTTGTAATTGTTAAATCTTCCAGGCAGACTGACCATTTTATCTTTTATAATGTCCTTCTTTGTGTCTTGTGACAGTCTTTGACTTAAAATCAATTTTTTCTGGTATAAGTATTTTGACTTCAAGTCTATTTTTCCTGCTTTCTTTTGCTTCCATTTGCATGGAATATCTTCTTTCATTCCTTCACTTTCAGCCAGGTTGTGTCCTATTCTTTTTATCCATTCAGGCACTCTATGTCTTTAGATTGGGAAGTTTAATACATTTACATTTAAAGTAGTTATTGTGGGGGGCTGAGGTCCTCAACCACACCCCCAACATCCACAACTAGCCCAGTAATGACCACTGAGCCACTGCTGGAAGCACCCTGGGCTTCCAAGCTCGGGTGATGGGTGGCCAAGGGACTCAGCTATGCCCCTCCCAATATCAACAACCAACCCAGTGATGACCACTGAGCAATCACAGGAAGTTCCTTGGGATCCTGAGCCAGGATCATGGGGGACCAATGGCCTCAGCCATGACCCCCCAGCATCCACAACAAGCCCAGTGATAACCATTGAGTCTTTGCTGGAAGTGCCCAGGAATCCCAAGCTGGGGAGGTGGGGGACTGAGAAACTCAGCCACTCCCCTCCAAGGTCCACACCAAGCCCAGCGATGACCATTGAACCACCACCAGAGGTGCCCCATGCTCCCAAACCAGAGGGGTGGAGGGCCTAGAGCTTCAGCCACACACTCTTGAAACCTGGATCCAGCCCAGCAATGACCCAGCTACTGCTGGAAGCCCCTTAGTCTCCTCTGCGAGAAGAGGGGAGTGCCAGATCAAAGGCTCAAATAAATAAAAATTAGAAAAGAAAGAAAAGACACTGCAACTGATATCCCAGAAATAAAAATAATCATAACAGACTTTTACAAACAATTGTACACCAACAAAGTGAATAATCTAGAAGAAATGTATAAATTCTGAGAAACATACAACCTACCAAGACTGAATTGTGAAGAAAGTCTGAACTGACATTTAACTAAAATGGAGATTGTATCCATAATCAAAAACCTCCCAACAAAGAAAAGTATGGACCAGATGGCTTCACTGGTAAATTCTACCAAACATTTAAAGAAGAATTAATGCCAATATTTCTCAAACACTTTCAAAAATCTGAAGAGGAGGGAACACTTTCAAACTCATTTTATGAGGCCAGCATTACCTTTATATCAAAGCCAGACAAATACACCACAAGAAAAGAAAACTATAGGCTGATATGCCTGATGAATATAGATACAAAAATCCTCAACAAAATACTAGCAAACCAAATCCCATGGCACACTAAATGATCATACAGTATGACAAAATGGGATCATCCCTGTGATGCAAGGATGGTTCAGCACACTTAAATCAATTAATTTGATTAACCACATTAACAGAACAAAGGATCAAGTATATATGCATCTCAATAGATGCAGAAAAAACATCTGACAAATCTGACACCTGTTCTTGTCAAAAACTCTCAACAAACTGGGAATAGAGGAAAAGTACTTCAACATAATAAAAGCATTCTTTTAGCATTCTTTCATTTCAATTTGAAGAACTCCATTTAGCATTTCTTGTATGACAGTTCTAGTGGTGATAAATTCCCTGAGTTTTTGTTTGTCTGGGAATCATCATGTCTCCTTCATTTTTGAAGGACAGTTTTGTCAATTATAGTATTCTTGGTCAATGGGTTATTTTCCCCAGCATTTTGAATATATCGTCCCACTCCCTGCAAGGCTTCTGCTGAAAAATCCACTGGTTGTCTCATTGAGGTTCCTTTATATGTGACAAGTCACTTTTGCTGCTTTCAAAGTTCTCTCTTTGACTTTTGACACTTTAATTATAATGTGTCTTGGTGTGAAATTTTTGGGAGGATCATCCTATTTGGTGACTTTGGGCTTCTCAGATCTGGATATCTGTTTCCTTTCCTAGATTTGGGATATTTTCAGCCATTATTTCTTTGAATTAGGTTACTGGTTCTTTCTTTGTATATATCCTTTTTTCTGACTCTCATAATGCCTATATTATTCTGCCTGATGGTGTTCCATAAGTTTTTCAAACTTCCCTCACTCTTTTTTATACTTTTTTCTTTTTTCTCCTCTTACTGAATTATATCCAATAACCTGTGTTTTAGTTTGCTGATCTCTTTTTTCTGCTTGTTCTAGTATGCTGTTGAACCTCTCTAGTGAAATTTTTAGTTTAATTTTTTTGTTTTTCTACTTGATGATTTTTGTTTGGTACTTTTTAATATTTTCTATGTCTGTTGAAATTCTCACTTTGTTCATGCATTTTTCTTTTTACTTTGGTGAGCATCTTTATGACATATTTTTAATTTCCTGTCAGATAAATAATATAATTTCATTTCATTAGGGTTAGTTTCTGCAGATTTATCTTGTTCCTTTGTTTGGAACATCTTTGTCTGATTTTTCATTTTCCTTGTCTTTCTGTGTTGGTGTCTGTGCATGAGACAAAGCAGGTACCTCTCTCAGTCTTCATGAACTGGCCTTCTAAAAAGACCTTCACCAATTAGTCTGGCCAGAGGTTCTGGGAGCTTCTACCAACATTTCCTTTCTAGGGAGAAGTAAGTAGCTGTGGGTTTTATACCCTCTCTCTGTGCTCAGCCTGGGGTGGGAGGAGCTGTGGTGTCAACCAGTCCAAATCATCATTTCTGTTCTATGTCAGGCAGGTAGATTGCACAGGATCCATCAGAGTTTCAAGACTGGCAAGACAAATACCATTTCTATGGGCAACCCTGGAGAAGTTCAGGCAGACCAACTCTCTCCCTCTCTAAGGAGAATATGAGAGCTGGATTTTTCATCCACTCACTCTGTGCTGAGCAAGGGGGAGGATCTATGCCATCTTTAGTTCAAGTTGCCATCTTCATTCTCCTCTGGATGCTAGATGGTTCTGATCCCATTAGAGCTCTCAGACTAGCAAGATAGAAGCCAGTCCTCTAGGGAGCCCCCTCAGAAAAGTTGGGGCACTAGATTTGCAAAACGAACCCTTCCCTCCTTTGGAAGAAGCTAGAAGCTAGGAATTCTCTTCTTGATTGTATGGTTCTGTGCCTGGGGTACAATTCTTGTCAGAATGTGTCCAGAATCTCTCTTCTGGCTGAATTTGGTTTCAGTTTGTCCATGGTGCAAGATTACCTTCTGGATCTCTTACAAAGAAAATTTGTCTGTGAGCTGTTGCTAAATCACTGTGTTTATGAGGAGAAGGCAGGCCCAGGGCTGCTTATACTGCCAGCTTGCTGACATCACTTTTCAGTAAAGACAGATTCTTCCCCTTCAATCTCTTTGGTTTCTTTTATTTTTTATTTTTTTAAATCTCTTTTCTTGCTCATTGTATTGTCTAGAACATGCGGTACAATGTTGAATAAAAATGGTGAGAGTGGATGTCCTTGTTTTATTTCCAGTATTAGGGGGAAAGCATTCAGTCTTTCATGATCAAGTGCAATGTCATCCCTTTACAAGCACTTTGCCAGGTGGAGGAAATTCCCTATTATTCCACGTTTGTTGAAAGTGTTTTTATTTAATTATTTTTTTAAAAATCAAGAATGGGTGTTGAATTTTATGAAATGCTTTTTATATGTATATTGAGATGATCGTATACTTATTTCTTGTAGTCTTCAATATTGTGAGTTGCAGTGATTGATTTCAAATGTTAAATCAAACTGGCATTTCTAGGATAAATCTCACTTCATCATGGTATGTTATCCTTTAAGAAATACTGCTGGATTTGATTTGCTAGTAGTTTATTGAGGACTTTTGAGTATTTATTAGTGAAAAATTTGATCTATAGGTTTATTTTTATGTAATGTCTTTTCTGGGTTGTTAGAGTAATACTGGTTTTACAAAATGAGTTTGGAAGTATTCTTTTTTTCTTCTATTTTTTGAAGGAATTTAGGTAGGTTTGATATTTATTCCTTAAATATTTGTTAGAATTTATCAGTGGAGTATTCTTTGAGAGACGGTTTTAAATACAAATTCAAAATTTTAATTGTTATAGTACTATTCAGATTTTCTGTTTTTTTCTTGGAACAGTTTTGGTAATTTGTGTCTTTCAAGGAATTGGTGCATTTCATGTAGGTTGTCAAATTTATTGGCATAAAGTGGTTTATATTATTCCATTATTTTTATTTTAATTTCTGCAGCATTTGTTTTGATGTCCCCTATTTAATTCATGATATTGTTAATTTACATCTTCTCTTTTTTTGGTGATCATTTCAGTTCATGATTTATCAGTTTTATTGATCTTTTCAAAGAATTAGCTTTTGGTCATAGATTTTCTTAATATTCTTTGTCTGCTTTCTGTGTCATTGATTTTTAAAAGAATTTTTTCCCTTCTAATTAACTCAGATTTAATTAGCTTTTTCTTTCTTGCTTCTTAAGGTGTAAACTTAGCATGTAAGTCTTGATTCTATACCTTTCTTCTTTTCTAATATAAGCATTTAAAATATAAATTTCCTTCTTAGGACCAAGTTAGCTACATTTTACAATTTTTGATATGATATATTTTCATTATCACTCAGTTCACAGTATTTCTTTCCTTTTTTTTTTTTTTTTTTGTGACCAGTAAGGGGATCGCAACCCTTGGCTTGGTGTTGCCTGCACCGCACTCAGCCAGTGAGCGCACCGGCCATCCCTATATAGGATCCGAACCCGCGGCCTCAGTGTTCCCAGCGCCGCACTCTCCTGAGTGAGGCACGGGGCGGCCCAGTTCACAGTATTTCGAACATCCCTTGTGATTTCTTCCTTGACTTGTGGTTTATTTTGATGTGTGCTATTTAGCTCCCAAATATTTGGGGTTAAAAAAAAAATCTTCCTGTTAGATTTCTAGTTTAATTTTTTGTGGTAATAGAAAATAGTCTGTATGATTTAAATTCTTTCAGTTTATTGGGAACTGTTTTATGGCCCCGCATATAGTCTGTCTACATGTGCTTGAAAAGAGTATGCTTTCTTACATTTTTGGGAGTAGTGTTCTATAAATGTCAGTTAGGACAAGGTGATCAATAATGTGTTTCAGATCTTCTGTTTTTCCTACTTTAAAAACATGAGTCTTTTAGGATTGCTCATGAATGTCCCCTATAGGACAAGTTCTCTCCAGCTGGTGGGAACATAAGTGATTCCCAGCTATGTGCAAACTATGAGAATTATTTGTTTTACAGCTTCCTAGTAACTGTACTTTTCCTGGAAGTTGTTCTTTGGATGGTGTTTCACATTACTCATGCAAAAAACTGCAAGTCCTGTGTAGATTTCTGGAGGTATTTCTATGTGTACCTCTGATATTCTTTCCCACAAGTAAAACACTTTGGCCTCCCTGGACTCTGGTCTCTGTCTCCTCATTCCATGAGTTCATTGGGCTATATTTGGTATCCTGGTCCTACTCCACAGCCTGGTAATTTCCTCCATGCAGAAAGCCAGGAGATAGTAAGGATTTCTTCTTTTCATTTCTCTCAGGAACTACAGTTTTCTGCTGCCTATGTCTGCTGTCTGAACATAGTTGTTTCATGGTTTTTGTTCAGTTTTTCTAGTTGCTTACATCATGAGGATAGTTATGGACCCTGTTTCTCTCACAGGGCCAGAAACAGAAGTACCTCTTTTCTTTTTTTTATCTTTCTTTCTTTCTCTCTTCCTTTCTTTGTGTTTTCCTTTCTTTGTCTCTTCCTTCCTTTCTTTTCCTCCCTCCCTTCTACTCTTTCTGCATTCATTGGCTCATTCATTCCTTTCTTCTTTCCTTCCTTTAAAAATATTAATCCTTCCTTTTAGTACAGTTGTACACGAATGATTGGCAATTAATAAAGTAGATGGTATGGGTTTCCTCTGCTATTTTGTATGTTTGTTTTTCTAAAAAAGACTTTCTCCTAAAGAAAAGGGCTGACTACAAATGTACATGTTCATGTTGGCTGGCGGGCTTCACTTTAGAGAATTACACAGGTATATTGGGGTCTTCCAAATAAGGGCCTTACAATGCAGAGCCAACCTATACCCTCAAGTACCTTAGTACTTCCCAAACATAGAGTTCAGTTTCTGTAGAGAGTAGTTCTTCAGTTTTAGTCTGAATATAAAGGTTGCTACTGCTTTGTATGTAAGGAAATTTGGGGAGCCTAACTAGTTCAGCCATTCCTTTTTCATCCTTTGATTTTGCCAAATATGTCTAGCATTCTATTGCACCCTTTGTACCTGCTCCCTTTGTGCTTGGGAATCACTTATGTTCCCACCAGCTGGAGATAACTTGTCTTATAGGGGACATTCACAAGTGACCCTAAAAGACCCATGCTTTTGTGCTTGGAGCTTCCTAAGGACTCTACCAGGAAGATCGTATTCAGTCCTTTTTGTAGCCTTCTCCTGCAGGTATTCTGGGTTATAGTTTTCTGTGGTCTGGTTTATTCATTAATATAATTTCATCTTCTTTCTTCCTTTCAGAATGTATCAATATCAGTGGTTTGCTCATGTCTTTCTATCCCATTCTCAGCTTTCCTGATAATTTATTGCTTTTCATACCTCTATACTGTCATTTCCATGTAATTTGGAAAGAGAGGGGGAGGCAAACCCATATGCTCAGTTGTTATTTTGAATTGGACACCTTTTTGAAAATTTTATGTTAATCACTCATGTAATAAAAAAAGTTAGATTGACTTTTTAGCAATTTTAAAAAACCACCCAATTTTCAAAGTTTAATTTAAATTAAGGGAATAAATAACAATGTTAATATGAATTACTTTGAAGTGAACCAAAGCCTAACAGTGATTCAGATATTTCAGTACAATCTGGTGATTAGTTTGTGTTTTTATGATGATGTATTATTTTGCTTGGGATGCTTTAAAAATAGTCATTAACTTCTAAAAAATGCTTGGGCTTTACAAACAAAAGTGGCATTACAGACACAGAATTGTACTTTTGCTTCATGATTGAATTTTAATATATATCTGTATTAAAGTGGACAAACTAGAGTTTATTGTTGTATTTGTGTCTATGTTGTCTATTTTTCTGATAGATACAAGAGTAAACCTACTGATGACTTTGAGGATCCCAAAGATCTTCAAGCTATCAAAGAAGCTCAGGTGTATATGGGAGATTTCAATCTGAAGACAGCCCCAGACTACAAAATACCTGAGCATATGAGAATAAATGCTGCCAAGAAGGAAGAGGAACTGGGATACCTTGACTCTTTGGTACTTATCCACAGGTTTCATGACAGTGAGAAAGCACTCTGGGTTTTTGATTGAATTCTGCTGAAACCACCTATTTCTCTATCTGCTCCATAGACTATAGAAATTTAGAAGTGGAAAAGACAGGCTGGCCAGTTAGCTCAGTTGGTTAGAGTACAGCCTTGTAACACCAAGGTCACAGGTTCAGATCCCCAAACCAGCCAGCCATAAAAACGAATAAATAAATGGGCCTTGTTTTTTTTTTTTTTTTTTCTTTTTTGTCTCTTTTTTCGTGACCGGCAATGGGATCGCAACCCTCGGTGTTGCGCCCACACCTCGCTCCGCCAGTGAGCGGCCGGTCTGTATGTGGGATCCGAACCCTTGGCGGGGGCGCCCCCCCGCCCCCCAACCGCGCCCCCGTCGGGGGCGCCCCCCCGC
>NW_007727221.1:97152-103810 GCF_000696425.1 Galeopterus variegatus
GTCTGTGTGGGGGCGCCGACCCCTTGGCGGGAGCGCCACCGCGCTCCCAAGCGGCGCACTGTAGCAGTGCGCCACCAGGCTGGCCCTGGGCCTTGTTTTTAAAAAAAGAACTGGAAAAGACTTTTATGATTATGTAGAATGTTCTCTTTTCACAAATGAGGAAACTGAGATCCAGAGAGGACCAAAGATTTGCCCACATTAGTCAGTTAATATGGCAAAACCAGCTTTGACATTAATTATAGGGCTCAACAATAGTTTCATGGGTGAAAGCACAATATTTTGTGGACTTCGAACCTCTTAAGTTCAAGCAAATTCCCACTGAATTTAGTTTTTGGCTGCCATGGACCACCAAGGACTCAGGAAAAAAGGCCCTTGCTTAGCCTTTCTTTGCAGGAATTCTAAACTTTTATAGGTAACTCAATATTAACCAATTAATATACTTCTTTCTGACTCTGTGTTTTTCCAAACTGCTTACAATCATCCTTTCTTTCTTTCTTTCTTTTTTTTTTTTTTGTCTTTTTCGTGACTGGTAAGGGGATCGCAATCCTTGGCCTGGTGTCGCCTGCACCGCTCTCAGCCAGTGAGTGCACCAGCCAGTCCTATATAGGATCCGAACCCGTGGTGGGAGCGTCGCTGCGCTCCCAACGCTGCACTCACCTGAGTGCACCACAGGGGCGGCCCAAATCATCCTGATTTCTATCCCCATTTTCTTATTAAAGTTTCCTCTTCCTGCCATATTAATTCTTTAATCACCATGTGAACTGACAAGTGACTTCACACTTGGAGGCTTAGGAGGCACCTGAGCTACTCTTTCTAGAAGAATTTGGTACTTGGATCTCTAATATGGTTGTGCAGGTTGCACATTTTAAGGCATCATATTGGAGAGGCTGTCAATCTTATCACAGATATAGTATATTTGAATATTTTATGATTTTTCTGACAAATGGAAATGAAGTGTCCTGAGGAATGGATGTGTTTGTCTGTTTCGCCAAAGATATTCTATATGCCAGCAGTACAAGGATCTTGGCATGGCAATTCATATCACCCACAAATATATTTTTATGGCTTATAACTGCATCACTGTATCTTGTTGGTCAAAATGGACGTTTTAGGCATTTTATTAGTGACCATTTGGCTTGTTTTTCTAACTCTTCATCTAAGATAATTCTTTTAAATCTATCACGTTCCATCCATCATCTAAAGAAATGTTATCACCATAATTTATCAGTCACCCAAACTGAAATTTTATAGTCCAGTTAGAGAAGATGGGCAGGTGTGACATCTTGAACTTAATTACATTACTTTGAAATCTACTTTATTAAAATGGCAGTGTAAAATAATCTAGAACACCTTATTCTACAAGTCAGGAGACCAGCGTTCTGTTTCCATCTCTGTCACTTCATAGCAATGTGAACTTTGCTAAGCCATGCTAGTCTCCCTAAGCCTCACTTATCTCAACTGTAAAAAGAGTATTAATGCCAATAAACAACAATAAGTTATGTCTAGTCTACCTCATGGGGTTAATGTAATGGTCAAAATCAATAAATGGTCACTATTGTCATGGTCAAATTCAAAATCGTTGAAAAGTATTAAGCATTTAAAAAAGTCTATTGTATATTCCCCTGTCCCCTGGTCAATGTTTAAGTTTGTATAGTATTTGAAAAACTGGAAAGAAAGAGTTAACATGTAAAGAGGGCTCCTCAAAGAGGTAGACCTTATAGCTAACATAGTGGTTTGAGATTGTTCTTGTAGGCCTTATCCTCAATCCTCTAGGCACTTCAGAAGTGCTTCCTTATTCACCCAAAGTGCTAGCTTTTGAGTTTAAATGCTTTAATCGTTTATTTTCAGTTTAAATGCTTTAATCGTTTATTTTCAGTTTAAATGCTTTAACGTTTTTTTTTTTTTTTAGTTTAATGCTTTAATGGTTTATTCTCAAGTATGCAAAATGTCTCTTCTATCTTGTTACAGTGTTTTTGCTTCATAGATAGTAAATATACAGGTAAGTTTTATAAGACAGATTGAAGTGCCTTTTGATCTTTTTTAAAAGCTATATATTTATGCAAAGTAACTCTTAATGGCCTCTGGACCATCTAGTAGGCTAACTGCACACAGGAGGTAGGGTTACATGTGCCCTTAGGCCCTGATAAGGGCATTTAAGAAACACAGACCAGGGAGAGAGCTGGTCATGAAGGAGCAAGGGGCATGTATAGCACCTGTGCCTGGAGGCAGAGGCACAGCTTGGCTTAGATAAATAGAGTAGGAAGGAAGCATCCTGAAATCTCTTGGTGTGACACGATACTGAAACTAGGATCATGAGCTTGCCTACACATAGGAGTAACAGTAATTGTATGCCTGAAATACAGAATGAAAACAGGCTAATCTGTAGTTCAGCCATAGGTGAGCAGCCCTAGGTGAGTCTAAAGGTTCCAGCAGGGAAAGGTAGTTAATAGCCTTCCCCTCCCAGGGGAGAGTACTCAGCTGAGCACAAGGCTTCAGAAAGGGCTTCCATGGAGTGGTGAAGGAGGACAGGGAAACTCAGCCACATGAGTCAGCTGAAGGGAACAAATCACGGAAAGCAAAGGGATACCACAGGTCATATCCAGATTAGCCTTCCATGTTGGAGGGACTAGTGGGAAAAAGCCTAAAAGCTAGAGAAAAGGATAAATTAGCGGTGAACAGGAGTGATCATATCAATTTTTATCCTGAATTTTTGCTAGGCCTACTAGTCAAGGGACAAGAGCAAACCATATTTCAGACTGTCCTTTGTGAAAGGGTTGTCATTTTGCTTTCTTCCTCTTCTGTTTTTCAGGTCCATGGAAAGAAAAAGCACATGAACAAGTGCATCCTCTCTCTCCGAGACCTAAAAGTGGCTGTTATTGAGGAAATACAATGTCTGGTACAAGAACTGAAGAACATTCAGTCGGCTCTTCCAATATCTAAGCACACTCCCCTTCCCCAAATCCCTGAGATACACCCAGAAGAAGTTCCAGAAAAGAGATTTCAGTATGATGAGGAAACTCTCCTGGCTTTTAAACAGCAGCAGATGAAAAGTAAGGATAAAAAGTCCTCCCAAGTGGAGCAAGCAGGGTCTGGAGGCACAGCTGGAGGATTCCTCAAACTCTCTTCTGGAAAGGATGGGGATTTGACCACACGAGATTCATTATCTAGATCATCAAAGGCATCAGCATACAATCTAGATATTCCGAAGTTTATGGAATTTGAAAAAGCAAAGCCAACTGAGGTGGAGCTGGAGATTATGAAGAGGGACGAGATTAAACACTTGTACATGCAGCAATATTTGACCAACAGGGTAAGGGATGAAGCTGTTTATATTGAAAGCTGAAAGGGAGGAGAGCAGGGGAAAAATTAGATCTAGTTTCTTATTTATGCATTTAAATTTCTCTCCATTAACCTTCTCCAAGCCCTGAGCAGCTCACCATTCACTCATGCATTGTCTTCCTCCCCAGCCTTGGTCTTCTGAAAATCACTGTGCTCTGCCCAGAAATTTGTGGAGCTTTTTAACTTTTTTCTTTTTGGAAACTGACTAAGAATGAAGGCAACCTCATGTTTTAGTTACTTGGCATCTAACTGAAGTCATGGTGAAGGGAAAGTGGAAGAAATAATAAAAATCTTTCAGGGAAATGGGGGCACCCTCTGCTTTTCACACCGTCTTCTTTCTCTAATGTGTGATTTGTTTCCCTAGTGGGAGTGTTTATGGTGATGACTGGGCTCAAAATTGTTCTGGAGCTGGAATGGCAACTACTTTTATTTCTAAGAAAATCAGGACAAGACTAGGGCCAGTTGTGCAGGGTGTGCTCTAACTATGAAAGGAAAAGAGCCTTTCTCCGATAGACAACTCCCTGCTGCCAGCCATACGGTCCCCTTCTTCAGTGTGTCTTTCCAACTGCACCCTGTGATGGTGCCTCCTACAGCTTCCCAACCTTATGCCTCACCCATTATCTCTGCTTCATCCAGTCCTGTTTTCTCACTGTTCCTGCCTCTCCCCCGCTCCCCTTTCCTTCCCGCACCATTGTGAGTTTTATATCTGTGCTTTTCCTTTTGCTATTTCTTTCTACCTGCATTGACACGACTTCCTTCCAGAGTTGAGTCATCATTCAAAGTGCAGCCCAGTTCCAAACCCTCACCTGTATCTTCCGCCCACGTTACATACTCTCTCCTTATTTCTAAACTTCACTTGAACCTGTAATCAGCACCTCATGTTTTACTTATTTTTCTTTCTGTTTCACACGTGTTAGTTTTGTCTTGCAAATTACATTATACAATTCTTGAGGGAGGAGCCACATATACTTCTGATTCTACCATATCGTCCAGGACAATGCCAGACATATAGTAAATATTCAGTCAAAAGTTTTGATTGATTTAATTGTAACTAATTTATTTTATTAATTTAACAAATATTTATTGAATTCTGTGTGTTGGGACAGTGCTAGCTAGGTAGTAGGGGTACAATAATACTCAAGAAGGATATATTTTCTATCCTCATATAGCTTACAGGCAAACAGAGATTAGAGTGAATAAAACAAGTGTAACCCTGACAAACTTGGAGAACTTTGTGGCCCGCGCACCATTGTGAGTTTTATATCTGTGCTTTTCCTTTTGCTATTTCTTTCTACCTGCATTGACACGACTTCCTTCCAGAGTTGAGTCATCATTCAAAGTGCAGCCCAGTTCCAAACCCTCACCTGTATCTTCCGCCCACGTTACATACTCTCTCCTTATTTCTAAACTTCACTTGAACCTGTAATCAGCACCTCATGTTTTACTTATTTTTCTTTCTGTTTCACACGTGTTAGTTTTGTCTTGCAAATTACATTATACAATTCTTGAGGGAGGAGCCACATATACTTCTTCTGATTCTACCATATCGTCCAGGACAATGCCAGACATATAGTAAATATTCAGTCAAAAGTTTTGATTGATTTAATTGTAACTAATTTATTTTATTAATTTAACAAATATTTATTGAATTCTGTGTGTTGGGACAGTGCTAGCTAGGTAGTAGGGGTACAATAATACTCAAGAAGGATATATTTTCTATCCTCATATAGCTTACAGGCAAACAGAGATTAGAGAGAATAAAACAAGTGTAACCCTGACAAACTTGGAGAACTTTGTGGCCCGGATTGAAATGGTGTTGTACTGAAGATAATATAGTCTTGCCTCCAAAGAAATTTAGTTATAATTCAAATTTGTTAAAGAAGTATTAGAGGGGAGCCCAAACGCATAGTCTACAGCCATACTTATTTAAAAGCTTAATTTTTTTCTTTTCCTTGCTGCGATTTTTTTTTTTTTTTTTTTTTTAGCTCTCTAAAGTTCTCTAGCAATTTCATTGTCTCAAACCCACAGATCTCTTCTTCTTTCTCAGCCCCAGGCTGGGTTGTCCCTCATTACAGACTCTTGACAGCTGAGGCACCGTATCACACCTGATAAAAAACATGTCATGGTTTGTCTCTTCCAGGAAACTACTAGTTTCCTCAGGAGAATTAGCCCTTGGGCTCTCTCTTGATCTCTTCTTCTCCTTTGGGATGAGTTGAGAGAGAGCTGTGCCAAAATCAGAGCAAAAATGAGACCTTAAAAGTCATTAGGACAGCAGGAATAAGGTCTGGACCAGGACTTGGGATACTTAGGTTTATATCCTACCTCTGTAATAAATTAGCTTTGATCTCAAGAAAATCACTTTTGACTTCAGTTTCTTCATCTGTAAAACAATAAGATTGAACAGATAGATTTCTTGTGGCTCCATAATTATATTTAACTAGGTAAAAATATTTACCATTCTGTGGCTTTGGAATTTTTCAAAATAAGAAATTGGGGGAAAATTTTGTTTGTGCTTACTGTATGAAAGGCAACGTAGAGATACTGGGGGGAAGAGAGGAGACAGATGTAAACACTACCCATAAAGAGCTTGTAGTCCTTGCAGTACAGTAAGGAGGACATTCTTGATTGATGGCTTAATCAGTGGTGAAGAAACAGCTGGAAGAACTGTAGTTACAGAATTCCTCTCACTTAATAAATTATTTGAAGAAAGTCTAATGCCATTAATTTCTATGACTATACACACACATGCATACATGCACACACATCTGTAATAATGACATAATGAAAAAATGCTTTTAAAAAAATTAGTACTGATAGTTTTAAAAATATGTAACTTTTATTTTTTAAAAAGTTTCTAACATATCCTCAAATCTTTTTTCTATCTCAGATTAAAGAACTGATTGTCACTTTTGATGCAGAACTCCGTCTCCTGAGACATCAAAAACTGAAACTAGATACTCAGATGAAATTATCTGACCTGCACCATATCACGTTATTTCAAGAAATGCTTCTCCTCAAGAATTTTGAAAAACAGGAAAATATACTTCAAGAGCGTGTTAATTCATTAGACAAAGAGGAACAGGACATGCAAGTAGGGGCAGGCAGGAGATTCCCAGCTGGCTACTCCCTTAGAAGTAGAGGGAACTTGATTCTGATTTGCTTTCTTTTTCTTCTTAACTGAATTGCCCTCTTGTCTTTTCTTCCACCCCCCTTTTTCCCGTTATTCCTGCTTGTTCTCCATCATTAGTATCCTTAGTGAGAGAAAAATGGCTGTTTTTTTTTTTTTTTTTTTTTTTTGGTATTTTGTTTTTTTTTTTTT
>NW_007727221.1:103820-114316 GCF_000696425.1 Galeopterus variegatus
TATTGTATATTCCCCTGTCCCCTGGTCAATGTTTAAGTTTGTATAGTATTTGAAAAACTGGAAAGAAAGAGTTAACATGTAAAGAGGGCTCCTCAAAGAGGTAGACCTTATAGCTAACATAGTGGTTTGAGATTGTTCTTGTAGGCCTTATCCTCAATCCTCTAGGCACTTCAGAAGTGCTTCCTTATTCACCCAAAGTGCTAGCTTTTGAGTTTAAATGCTTTAATCGTTTATTTTCAGTTTAAATGCTTTAACGTTTTTTTTTTTTAGTTTAATGCTTTAATGGTTTATTCTCAAGTATGCAAAATGTCTCTTCTATCTTGTTACAGTGTTTTTGCTTCATAGATAGTAAATATACAGGTAAGTTTTATAAGACAGATTGAAGTGCCTTTTGATCTTTTTTAAAAGCTATATATTTATGCAAAGTAACTCTTAATGGCCTCTGGACCATCTAGTAGGCTAACTGCACACAGGAGGTAGGGTTACATGTGCCCTTAGGCCCTGATAAGGGCATTTAAGAAACACAGACCAGGGAGAGAGCTGGTCATGAAGGAGCAAGGGGCATGTATAGCACCTGTGCCTGGAGGCAGAGGCACAGCTTGGCTTAGATAAATAGAGTAGGAAGGAAGCATCCTGAAATCTCTTGGTGTGACACGATACTGAAACTAGGATCATGAGCTTGCCTACACATAGGAGTAACAGTAATTGTATGCCTGAAATACAGAATGAAAACAGGCTAATCTGTAGTTCAGCCATAGGTGAGCAGCCCTAGGTGAGTCTAAAGGTTCCAGCAGGGAAAGGTAGTTAATAGCCTTCCCCTCCCAGGGGAGAGTACTCAGCTGAGCACAAGGCTTCAGAAAGGGCTTCCATGGAGTGGTGAAGGAGGACAGGGAAACTCAGCCACATGAGTCAGCTGAAGGGAACAAATCACGGAAAGCAAAGGGATACCACAGGTCATATCCAGATTAGCCTTCCATGTTGGAGGGACTAGTGGGAAAAAGCCTAAAAGCTAGAGAAAAGGATAAATTAGCGGTGAACAGGAGTGATCATATCAATTTTTATCCTGAATTTTTGCTAGGCCTACTAGTCAAGGGACAAGAGCAAACCATATTTCAGACTGTCCTTTGTGAAAGGGTTGTCATTTTGCTTTCTTCCTCTTCTGTTTTTCAGGTCCATGGAAAGAAAAAGCACATGAACAAGTGCATCCTCTCTCTCCGAGACCTAAAAGTGGCTGTTATTGAGGAAATACAATGTCTGGTACAAGAACTGAAGAACATTCAGTCGGCTCTTCCAATATCTAAGCACACTCCCCTTCCCCAAATCCCTGAGATACACCCAGAAGAAGTTCCAGAAAAGAGATTTCAGTATGATGAGGAAACTCTCCTGGCTTTTAAACAGCAGCAGATGAAAAGTAAGGATAAAAAGTCCTCCCAAGTGGAGCAAGCAGGGTCTGGAGGCACAGCTGGAGGATTCCTCAAACTCTCTTCTGGAAAGGATGGGGATTTGACCACACGAGATTCATTATCTAGATCATCAAAGGCATCAGCATACAATCTAGATATTCCGAAGTTTATGGAATTTGAAAAAGCAAAGCCAACTGAGGTGGAGCTGGAGATTATGAAGAGGGACGAGATTAAACACTTGTACATGCAGCAATATTTGACCAACAGGGTAAGGGATGAAGCTGTTTATATTGAAAGCTGAAAGGGAGGAGAGCAGGGGAAAAATTAGATCTAGTTTCTTATTTATGCATTTAAATTTCTCTCCATTAACCTTCTCCAAGCCCTGAGCAGCTCACCATTCACTCATGCATTGTCTTCCTCCCCAGCCTTGGTCTTCTGAAAATCACTGTGCTCTGCCCAGAAATTTGTGGAGCTTTTTAACTTTTTTCTTTTTGGAAACTGACTAAGAATGAAGGCAACCTCATGTTTTAGTTACTTGGCATCTAACTGAAGTCATGGTGAAGGGAAAGTGGAAGAAATAATAAAAATCTTTCAGGGAAATGGGGGCACCCTCTGCTTTTCACACCGTCTTCTTTCTCTAATGTGTGATTTGTTTCCCTAGTGGGAGTGTTTATGGTGATGACTGGGCTCAAAATTGTTCTGGAGCTGGAATGGCAACTACTTTTATTTCTAAGAAAATCAGGACAAGACTAGGGCCAGTTGTGCAGGGTGTGCTCTAACTATGAAAGGAAAAGAGCCTTTCTCCGATAGACAACTCCCTGCTGCCAGCCATACGGTCCCCTTCTTCAGTGTGTCTTTCCAACTGCACCCTGTGATGGTGCCTCCTACAGCTTCCCAACCTTATGCCTCACCCATTATCTCTGCTTCATCCAGTCCTGTTTTCTCACTGTTCCTGCCTCTCCCCCGCTCCCCTTTCCTTCCCGCACCATTGTGAGTTTTATATCTGTGCTTTTCCTTTTGCTATTTCTTTCTACCTGCATTGACACGACTTCCTTCCAGAGTTGAGTCATCATTCAAAGTGCAGCCCAGTTCCAAACCCTCACCTGTATCTTCCGCCCACGTTACATACTCTCTCCTTATTTCTAAACTTCACTTGAACCTGTAATCAGCACCTCATGTTTTACTTATTTTTCTTTCTGTTTCACACGTGTTAGTTTTGTCTTGCAAATTACATTATACAATTCTTGAGGGAGGAGCCACATATACTTCTGATTCTACCATATCGTCCAGGACAATGCCAGACATATAGTAAATATTCAGTCAAAAGTTTTGAT
This sequence comes from Galeopterus variegatus, assembly GCF_000696425.1. Taxonomy (NCBI): domain Eukaryota; kingdom Metazoa; phylum Chordata; class Mammalia; order Dermoptera; family Cynocephalidae; genus Galeopterus; species Galeopterus variegatus. Next base: position 106,558 of record NW_007727221.1, read on the forward strand.
TGATTTAATTGTAACTAATTTATTTTATTAATTTAACAAATATTTATTGAATTCTGTGTGTTGGGACAGTGCTAGCTAGGTAGTAGGGGTACAATAATACTCAAGAAGGATATATTTTCTATCCTCATATAGCTTACAGGCAAACAGAGATTAGAGAGAATAAAACAAGTGTAACCCTGACAAACTTGGAGAACTTTGTGGCCCGGATTGAAATGGTGTTGTACTGAAGATAATATAGTCTTGCCTCCAAAGAAATTTAGTTATAATTCAAATTTGTTAAAGAAGTATTAGAGGGGAGCCCAAACGCATAGTCTACAGCCATACTTATTTAAAAGCTTAATTTTTTTCTTTTCCTTGCTGCGATTTTTTTTTTTTTTTTTTTTTTAGCTCTCTAAAGTTCTCTAGCAATTTCATTGTCTCAAACCCACAGATCTCTTCTTCTTTCTCAGCCCCAGGCTGGGTTGTCCCTCATTACAGACTCTTGACAGCTGAGGCACCGTATCACACCTGATAAAAAACATGTCATGGTTTGTCTCTTCCAGGAAACTACTAGTTTCCTCAGGAGAATTAGCCCTTGGGCTCTCTCTTGATCTCTTCTTCTCCTTTGGGATGAGTTGAGAGAGAGCTGTGCCAAAATCAGAGCAAAAATGAGACCTTAAAAGTCATTAGGACAGCAGGAATAAGGTCTGGACCAGGACTTGGGATACTTAGGTTTATATCCTACCTCTGTAATAAATTAGCTTTGATCTCAAGAAAATCACTTTTGACTTCAGTTACTTCATCTGTAAAACAATAAGATTGAACAGATAGATTTCTTGTGGCTCCATAATTATATTTAACTAGGTAAAAATATTTACCATTCTGTGGCTTTGGAATTTTTCAAAATAAGAAATTGGGGGAAAATTTTGTTTGTGCTTACTGTATGAAAGGCAACGTAGAGATACTGGGGGGAAGAGAGGAGACAGATGTAAACACTACCCATAAAGAGCTTGTAGTCCTTGCAGTACAGTAAGGAGGACATTCTTGATTGATGGCTTAATCAGTGGTGAAGAAACAGCTGGAAGAACTGTAGTTACAGAATTCCTCTCACTTAATAAATTATTTGAAGAAAGTCTAATGCCATTAATTTCTATGACTATACACACACATGCATACATGCACACACATCTGTAATAATGACATAATGAAAAAATGCTTTTAAAAAAATTAGTACTGATAGTTTTAAAAATATGTAACTTTTATTTTTTAAAAAGTTTCTAACATATCCTCAAATCTTTTTTCTATCTCAGATTAAAGAACTGATTGTCACTTTTGATGCAGAACTCCGTCTCCTGAGACATCAAAAACTGAAACTAGATACTCAGATGAAATTATCTGACCTGCACCATATCACGTTATTTCAAGAAATGCTTCTCCTCAAGAATTTTGAAAAACAGGAAAATATACTTCAAGAGCGTGTTAATTCATTAGACAAAGAGGAACAGGACATGCAAGTAGGGGCAGGCAGGAGATTCCCAGCTGGCTACTCCCTTAGAAGTAGAGGGAACTTGATTCTGATTTGCTTTCTTTTTCTTCTTAACTGAATTGCCCTCTTGTCTTTTCTTCCACCCCCCTTTTTCCCGTTATTCCTGCTTGTTCTCCATCATTAGTATCCTTAGTGAGAGAAAAATGGCTGGTTTTTTTTTTTTTTTTTTTTTTTTTAGTGAATTTGGTTTGTTATTTTGTAAGGTAGGAAAATGAAATTTTCAAAAATGAACCTTATATTTAGTTCTATGGATTTTAAAAGTCCATATTTTTGTCACCAGCTGTCATATGAAATTGAGTTTTGATTATATGTTATCCTTATAAACATAGCTGAAAAAGAAATTGGTAAGTTTCTTATATGTGATAGCTAGTTTTAATGTAATATATAATTAGATAGTTTTAATGTAATATATAATTAGATTACACTAGTTTTAGCGTGATATATAATATATTGTAGGAAACAAAGTTTCTTTATTTGTTATAGCTATATGTTAAATTTAAAGTGATGAATTATACTATCTATATTTGTTTTAAAAGAATAAGGATTCTATTAAATAGATATTATATACTAAATAGTGACATCAGTTTTTAGGTCTATCAGCTTCATCAGAAATGATGTGTCTTTGTGTTTGAGTTATCATATATCCATAATTAAAAATCTTTTGTTTTTGAGACCACACATGCAAAAATATTAGCTGACATTTATATATCAGTAAAAATTCCAATTTGTTTGATTTAGACTTCTTTGAGGAAGCTAGACATTAAAAAGCTGATCTTCATGATTCTGAACTTAACTGATTTTTACAAAAGAATTATGAAATTTTAACCAAATAGATGGATGACTCTGCAAACATCAGAAATGTGAACTCCTATTAAGAAGCTTTCTAGACATTAAAAAGCTGATCTTCATGATTCTGAACTTAACTGATTTTTACAAAAGAATTATAAAATTTTAACCAAATAGATGGATGACTCTGCAAACATCAGAAATGTGAACTCCTATTAAGAAGCTTTAAAAAAAAATCTAGCAGACTGTAACGTTGCATTATGAAGTACACTACTCTCTAAACCTGGTTTATCAGAAATATTTTATTTATTATTTGTTCTTGTTTTTATTCATTTAGTGGAAAATAAATGAAACCCTTAAAGAGATGGAAGAGAAAAAGAATGAAATCACCAAGCTCCAGGACCAAGAAAAGGCACTCTACGCTGGTTTCCAAGCAGCCATTGGAGAAAACAATAAATTTTCTAACTTCCTCATGAAGGTCCTAAAGAAGAAGATTAAGCGGTCAAAGAAAAAGGAGGTTGAAGGAGATGCTGGTTTGTATTCCTTTCTTACTTATGATCCTTATTTTGTATAATTAACATGAAATGGAGAGGTAACTAAGAGAACTATTATATACCCCCCCCCCTTTTTCACTACAACATAGACGATTTTGGGGCACTGTGGGGGTTAAAGAGGAGAGGATATGAAACTTCAGGTCTTTAAATATCAGGACTTAGTCTGTGTGTGTGTATGTGTGTGCATGTGTATCTGGTATAAGTCAGCATAGGGAAGTTTAATTTAGCAAGTGTATCTTTTCATGTGTTTATTTTCCACCTGTGTAACTTTGGTACAATGTCTCTTTATGTCTTTTGCCGTGTTCATATAGGATTGTTTGTTCTTTTACTGTTGAGGTTGGAGAGTTCTTTATATATTTTAGAAACTAGTCCTTTGTCAGATATATGGCTTGCAAATTTTTTTTCCTCAGTCTGTTGCATGTTTTTTCATTTGCTGTAGCACCATTTGTTGAAAAGATTGTCTCTCTTCCATTGAATTGTTTTTGGTTTTTGTCAAAATTATTGGAGCATATCTGTGAATCTGTTTCTAGGTTACCTATTCTGTTCCATTGGTGTATGTGTCTATCCCTCCACTGATACTACTGTTCTGATTACTGTAGCTACATACTGAGTCCTAAAAATCAGGGAAACTAATTCGTCCCACTTTATTCTCCTTTTTCAAAATTGTTTTAGCTATTCTAGTTCCTTTATCTTTCTCTTACTTTTGTATAATTTTGTTTATATATACAACAAATTTTGTTGGAATCTTGACAGCAATTCTGTTAAACCTGTATATCAACTTGGGGAGAACTGACATCTTTACTACGTTGAGTCTTCCAGTGTATGAACACAGTATGCTTCTATTTATTTAGATCTTTGATTTCTTTCATCTGCATTGTATAGTTTTCAATATACAATTCATGTTCTTATTTTGTTAGACTTATATATGTGTTTCTCTCTCTTTTTTTAGAGATTTTAAATGGTACTGTAATTTTAATCTCAGCGTTCTCATGCTCATTGCTAGTAACTGATTTTTACATGCTTATCTCACATCCTGTGATCTTACCTTTTAGTTTTAGGAGTTTTTAGTAGATTCTTTGGGAATTTCTGTGTAGACAATAATTTTATCTGCAAATATGAATGGTTTTATTTATTTCTTCCTGATCTGTATACCTATGTTCTTTTCTTGCCTTATTGCATGGCTAGAACATTCCGTTCTATGTTGAAACAGAGTTCTGAGAGCTGACATTCTTGCCTTAGTCCCATCTTAGGGAGAAAGCATTTAGTCTTTCACCATTAAGTATAATGTTACCTGTAGGTGTTTCACAGGTGTTCTTTATCAAATTGAGGAAGTTCCCCTATTTTTCATAAGTTTTTATCATGAATATTTTTGAATTTTGTCAGATGTTTTTCTGCATTGATTGGTGATCATGCGATTTTTTTCTTTAGCCTGTTAATATGATGGATTACATTGGCTGATTATTGATTATTGAACCAGATTTGCATCTCTGAAAAAAATCCCTCTTGCTATAGTGCAAAATTCTTTTTATATATTGCTGAATTCTATTTGCTAATGTTTTGTTAAGAAATTTTGTGTCCATATTCATTGGTCTGTAGTTCTTTTTCTTTTTTCTTTTTTTTTTTTTTTTTGGTATTGTCTTTGTCTGGTTTTAATATCAGGGTAATACTAGTTTCCTAATATGAATTAAGAAGTCTCTCTTTGATTTTTCTGGAAGATACTGTGTAGAATTAGTGACAATTCTTTAAACATTTGGTAGTATTCTCTGGTAAAACTATTTGGACCTGAAGATTTCTTTTGGAGGAGTTTTTAAGTTATAAATTCAATTTTCTTAATAACTATGGGGCTATAGAAGTTATTTCATATTGGATGAGTCATGGTAGTTTGTGGGGTTTTTTGTTTGTTTGTTTGTTTGTTTGTTTTTTTAAGAATTTGTCTATTTTTTCTAAGTTGCCAAACTTATGAACATAAATTTGTTCATAGTATTTCCTTGTTATCTTTTTATTATCTACAGGGTCTATAGTAATATCATCTGTTGCATTCTTGTTATTGATAACTTGTGGCTTCTATTCCTACTTTTTTTCAGTCTTGCTAAAGGGTTGCCAATTCAAATGATCTTTTCAAGAACAAACCACCTCTTTATATAAGTGACTTTCTTTATTGCTTTTCTCCTTTAAATTTTGTTAATTTTTGTTCTTATCTTTACAGTTATAGTCTATCCGCTTGCTTTTGGTTTATCTTAAACCTCTCTTTTTCGGTTCTGAGGTGGGAGCTTAGATTCCTGATTTCAGACTTGTTTTCTAATTAGGGCTATAAATTCCCTCTCAGCACTGCTTTAGCTGTAGCCTGCACATTTTGTTAAGTTGGATTTTTATTTTTGTCTTTGGTTTTCAGAAGTTTGATTATGGTGCATCTTGGCCTATGCAAGATGGGGGGTTTATTCTGTTTGGGATTCATTCAATTTCTTTAATCTGTAGGCTTAATGTCCTGTGCCAATTTGGGACGTTTTTATACCTATTCTCTTTCTTCACTCCTCCTTGGACTCTGATGGCATGAATGTTAGATCTTTTATTATAGTCTGATAGGTCCCTGAGGCTCTGGGTTTTGTTTTTGTCTTTTTTTTTTTCCCCAGTCTCTTTTCTTTCTGTTGTTCAAATTGGGTCATTTCTTCTGTTGTTCTATCTTTAAGTTAACTGATTCTCTTCTCTCCCCTCCCCCACCATTCTGCTTTTGAGCCTGTCCATTGAATTTTTAATTTGATTATTGTATTTTTCAGTTATTGAACTTTTACTTAGTTTTTATATTTTCTGTTTATTTGCTGATACTTTGTATTTTTCATTTGCTTCAAGTGTGTTTATAGATGTTCATTGAATCACTTTTACCATGGCTGTATTACTTTGTCAGGCAATTCTTTTTTTTTTTTTTTTTTTTTTTTCCTTTTTGTCTTTTTTACTGACCGGTAATGGGATCGCAACCCTCGGTGTCGCGCCTGCACCGGGGACCGGCAACGGAATTGCAGGTCAGCCAGTGAGCGGGAACCGGTCTCCACATGGGATCCGAACCCTCGGCGGGAGTGCCGTCGCGCTCCCAAGCGGTGCACTCTCCAGTGCGCCACCAGGCCGGCCCTGTCAGGCAATTCTAACATCTCTGTCACGTCAATTTTAACATCTATTGGTTTTCTTTTTATATTCAGTTGGAGGTCTTCTTGGGTTTTTGGTATGGTGAGTAACTTTCAATTGAAACCTAGAAACTTTCATATTATGTTTTGAGACTTTGAATCTTTTTTAAATCTCCTGTTTTACTTGGCTTTCTCTAACAGGGAAAGGGGTGGTGGGTGCCTCCTTCTTACTGCTGGTATAGGTAGAAGTCCATGGTCCCCATTCAGCCTTCATTGTCACCCAAGGGAAGGGGAACTCCTTGTTATTGCTGTGTGCAGGTGGAATTTCCAGCCCCACAAATAGTCTCTACTGACAACATAGTGAGAATGGCCTTGGTACCCATAGACAATGGTTAAACTCCACTAGGGCTCTTCTTTTTTTTTTTTTTTCCTTTAAATTTTTATTTTGTCAATATACAATGTGGTTGATTATAATGGCCCATCACCGAAACCTCCCTCCCTCCTCCCTCTTCCCCCTCCCACCCAAGAATGTCCTTTCCGTTTGCTTGTTGTAACAGCTTCAAAAAATTGTAGTTGTTATATCTTCTTCCCCCCCACTCCCGGTATTTTGTGTGTGTGTGTGTGTGTGTGTGTGTGTGTGTGTGAGTGAATTAATTAATTTATTTTTAGCTCCCACCAATAAGTGAGAACATGTGGTATTTCTTTTTCTCTGCCTGACTCGTTTCACTCAATATTATTCTCTCAAGGTCCATCCATGTTGTTGCAAATGGCAGTATTTCATTCGTTTTTATAGCTGAGTAGTATTCCACTGTGTAGATATACCACATTTTCCGTATCCACTCATCCGATGAAGGACATTTGGGTTGATTCCAGCTCTTGGCTATTGTGAAGAGAGCTGCAATGAACATTGGGAAACAAGTATACCTTCGACTTGATGATTTCCATTCCTTTGGATATATTCCCAGCAGTGAAATAGCTGGGTCATATGGTAGATCAATCTGCAACTGTTTGAGGAACCTCCAAACCATTTTCCATAGGGGTTGCACCATTTTGCATTCCCACCAACAATGTATGAGAGTTCCCCTCTCTCCGCAACCCCGCCAGCATTTATCTTTCAGCGTCTTTTGGATTTTAGCCATCCTAACTGGGGTGAGATGGTATCTCAGTGTGGTTTTGATTTGCATTTCCCGGATGCTGAGTGATGTTGAGCATTTTTTCATATGACTGTTGGCCATTTGCATATCTTCTTTAGAGAAATGCCTACTTAGCTCTTTTGCCCATTTTTTAATTGGGTTGCTTGTTTTTTCCTTGTAAAGTTGTTTGAGTTCCTTATATATTCTGGATATTAGTCCTTTGTCAGATATGTATTTTGCAAATATTTTCTCCCACTCTGTTGGCTGTCTTTTAGCTCTGTTAATTGTTTCTTTTGCTGTGCAGAAGCTTTTTAGTTTGATATAGTCCCATTTGTTTATTTTTCCTTTGGTTGCCCATGCTTTTGGGGTCATATTCATGAAGTCTGTGCCCAGCCCTATTTGCTGAAGGGTTTCTCCTATATTTTCTTTAATAAGTTTTATTGTTTCAGGGTGTATATTTAAATCCTTAATCCATTTTGAGTTGATTTTAGTAAATGGTGAGAGATGTGGGTCTAGTTTCAATCTCCTGCAAATGGATAACCAGTTATCCCAGCACCCTTTGCTGAAGAGGGAGTCCCGACCCCAGTGAATAGACTTAATGCCTTTGTCGAAGATCAAATGGCAGTAAGTGCGTGGGTTAATTTC
>NW_007727221.1:117976-119170 GCF_000696425.1 Galeopterus variegatus
GCAGTGGCGGCCCCACAGGGTATGTGTGTTCTGCTGAGTCTCCGCCTCTCTATCCGGGCGTTTCCCCACTCTGTGTGCACTAGGTGGGGATGTTGGACCTTGCAGAGGTGGCCTGCAGGGTGTGTGGTCTCTTTTAAGCTTCCAGTTCCCGTGTAGAACTTCTCTCTGTTCCGTGTGCTCTGGCCCTGACTGCTGGATTATACAGTGGCGGCCCCACAGGGTATGTGTGTTCTGCTGAGTCTCCGCCTCTCTATCCGGGCGTTTCCCCACTCTGTGTGCACTAGGTGGGGATGTTGGACCTTGCAGAGGTGGCCTGCAGGGTGTGTGTTTTTTTGCCGAGTCTCCGCCTCCTTTGCCGGACCCCTCCCCACTCTGTGCGCTCAGTACAGGGCTGGGGCATGTCTTCTGCAATCCTCGTCTATCAGCCGGGACTTCAAGCCCTTGCTCGGCCCCGCCCCGCCCAGGAAGACTTTCAGGTTTCTGCTAGGGTCACTCTGGGTGCTTTTGTGGCCCTGGATAAGGCTTTCTCTGGGCTTCTCACCTTCCTCCTGGTATTGTGGTTATTTGTGTAGTTGAGTTATCTCCCACACGAGGGTGTGAGGTCCTCGGGGGAGGATCCCACAGCACACAGTTCCTCTTTGAATCCCCCCAGCGTGGGCCAACTCCGGCGCCCGCCAGCAGTCAGCTCTCCAGCAGGTTCAAGCAAGCTTGGGAGCACTCCGGCCACACCTCTCCCAACCAGAAATCAGTTTGGGGTTCTTCCGAANCAATCTCCTTTATTGTTATTGTTCTGTTCAGATTTTCTACATCTTCATGGCTCAGTTTTGGTAGCTTGTGTGTGTCCATAAATTTATCCATTTCCTCCAGATTTTCAAACTTGTTGGCGTATAGTTGTTTATAGGAGTCTCGAATGACTCCTTGTATTTCAGATGGATCAGTTGTAATATCACCTTTTTCATTTCTAATTTTTGTTATTTGAATCTTCTCTCTTCTTTTTTTTGTTAGCCGTGCTAATGGTTTGTCAATTTTATTTATCTTTTCAAAAAACCAACTTTTTGATTCATTGATCTTTAGTATTGTTTTGGGGGTTTCAATTTCATTAAGTTCTGCTCTGATCTTGATGATTTTTTTCTGTCTGCTAGCTTTAGGTTTGGATTGTTCTTGTTTTTCTAGTTCTTTAAGGTGCAGTGTTAG